>NW_026293195.1:0-252920 GCF_026419915.1 Harpia harpyja | reverse complement strand
TGGGCCCTCCTTCCTTGTGGGAGAAGGAGCCAGACGTTTGCCTGTTCTGCAAGAGGCTCTGCCGCGGCAGAGCGCAATGAGATGTTGCGTCTCTGGGAATTCACAGATCCCCAGTGCTGTTGTGCCTGTAGATAGGGCGCCAAGGCACCGTGAAGAGCAGCAAGAGCTTTCAGGGCTGGGCCCTTCCTTGTGGGAGAAGGAGCCGGACGTTTTCCTTTTCGGCAAGAGGCTCTGCCGCGGCCGAGCGCCATGAGATCTTGCGTCTCTGGGAAAGCACAGATCCCCAATGCTGTTGTTCCTGTAGATAGGGCGCCAAGGCACCGTGAAGAGCAGCAAGAGCTTTGAGGGCTGGGCCCTTCCTTGTGGGAGAAAGAGCCGGACGTTTTCCTTTTCGGCAAGAGGCGCTGCCGCGGCCGAGCGCCATGAGATCTTGCGTCTGTGGGAAAGCACAGATCCCCAGGGCTGTTGTGCCTGTAGATAGGGCACCAAGGCACCGTGAAGAGCAGCAAGAGCTTTCAGGGCTGGGCCCTTCCTTGTGGGAGAAGGAGCCGTACGTTTTCCTTTTCGGCAAGAGGCTCTGCGCGGCCGAGCGCCATGAGATGTTGCGTCTCTGGGAAAGCACAGATCCCCACTGCTGTTGTGCCTGTAGATAGGGCGCCAAGGCACCGTGAAGAGCAGCAAGAGCTTTCAGGGCTGGGCCCTTCCTTGTGGGAGAAGGAGACGGACGTTTGCCTTTTCGACAAGAGGCTCTGCCGCGGCCGAGCGCCATGAGATCTTGCGTCTCTGGGAAAGCACAGATCCCCACTGCTCTTCTGCCTGTAGATAGGGTGCCAAGGCACCGTGAAGAGCAGCAAGAGCTTTCAGGGCTGGGCCCTTCCTTGTGGGAGAAGGAGCCGGACGTTTGCCTTTTCGGCAAGAGGCTCTGCCGCGGCCGTGCGCCATGAGATCTTGCGTCTCTGGGAAAGCACAGATCCCCACTGCTCTTCTTCCTGTAGATAGGGTGCCAAGGCACCGTGAAGAGCAGCAAGAGCTTTGAGGGCTGGGCCCTTCCTTGTGGGAGAAGGAGCCGGACGTTTGCCTTTTCGGCAAGAGGCGCTACCGCGGCCCGAGCGCCATGAGATCTTGCGTCTCTGGGAAAGCACAGATCCCCACTGCTGTTGTGCCTGTAGATAGGGCACCAAGGCACCGTGAAGAGCTGCAAGAGCTTTCAGGGCTGGGCCCTTCCTTGTGGGAGAAGGAGCCGGACGTTTGCCTTTTCAGCAAGAGGCTCTGCCGCGGCCGAGCGCCATGAGATGTTGCGTCTCTGGGAATTCACAGATCCCCACTGCTGTTGTGCCTGTAGATAGGGCACCAAGGCACCGTGAAGAGCAGCAAGAGCTTTGAGGGCTGGGCCCTTCCTTGTGGGAGAAGGAGCCGGACGTTTGCCTTTTCGGCAAGAGGCTCTGCCGCGGCCGAGCGCAATGAGATGTTGCGTCTCTGGGAAAGCACAGATCCCCAGGGCTGTTGTGCCTGTAGATAGGGCGCCAAGGCACCGTGAAGAGCAGCAAGAGCTTTCAGGGCTGGGCCCTTCCTTGTGGGAGAAGGAGCCGTACGTTTTCCTTTTCGGCAAGAGGCTCTGCCGCGGCCGAGCGCCATGAGATGTTGCGTCTCTGGGAAAGCACAGATCCCCAGTGCTGTTGTGCCTCTAGATAGGGTGCCAAGGCACCGTGAAGAGCAGCAACAGCTTTCAGGCCTGGGCCCTTCCTTGTGGGAGAATGATCCGGACGTTTTCCTTTTCGGCAAGAGGCGCTGCCGCGGCCGAGCGCAATGAGATGTTGCGTCTCTGGGAAAGCACAGATCCCCAGTGCTGTTGTGCCTGTAGATAGGGCGCCAAGGCACCGTGAAGAGCAGCAAGAGCTTTCAAGGATGGGCCCTTCCTTGTGGGAGAAGGAGCCGGACGTTTGCCTGTTCTGCAAGAGGCTCTGCCGCGGCCGAGCGCAATGAGATGTTGCGTCTCTGGGAATTCACAGATCCCCAGTGCTGTTGTGCCTGTAGATAGGGTGCCAAGGCACCGTGAAGAGCAGCAAGAGCTTTGAGGGCTGGGCCCTTCCTTGTGGGAGAAGGAGCCGGACGTTTTCCTTTTCGGCAAGAGGCTCTGCTGCGGCCGAGCGCCATGAGATATTGCGTCTCTGGGAAAGCACAGATCCCCACTGCTGTTGTGCCTGTAGATAGGGCGCCAAGGCACCGTGAAGAGCAGCAAGAGCTTTGAGGGCTGGGCCCTTCCTTGTGGGAGAAGGAGCCGGACGTTTGCCTGTTCTGCAAGAGGCTCTGCCGCGGCCGAGCGCCATGAGATGTTGCGTCTCTGGGAATTCACAGATCCCCAGTGCTGTTGTGCCTGTAGATAGGGCGCCAAGGCACCGTGAAGAGCAGCAAGAGCTTTGAGGGCTGAGCCCTTCCTTGTGGGAGAAGGAGCCGGACGTTTTCCTTTTCGGCAAGAGGCTCTGCTGCGGCCGAGCGCCATGAGATATTGCGTCTCTGGGAAAGCACAGATCCCCACTGCTGTTGTTCCTGTAGATAGGGCGCCAAGGCACCGTGAAGAGCAGCAAGAGCTTTGAGGGCTGGGCCCTTCCTTGTGGGAGAAGGAGCCGGACGTTTGCCTTTTCGGCAAGAGGCGCTGCCGCGTACGAGCGCCATGAGATCTTGCGTCTGTGGGAAAGCACAGATCCCCAGGGCTGTTGTGCCTGTAGATAGGGCGCCAAGGCACCGTGAAGAGCAGCAAGAGCTTTCAGGGCTGGGCCCTTCCTTGTGGGAGAAGGAGCCGTACGTTTTCCTTTTCGGCAAGAGGCTCTGCCGCGGCCGAGCGCCATGAGATGTTGCGTCTCTGGGAAAGCACAGATCCCCAGTGCTGTTGTGCCTGTAGATAGGGTGCCAAGGCACCGTGAAGAGCTGCAAGAGCTTTCAGGCTGGGCCCTTCCTTGTGGGAGAAGGAGACGGACGTTTGCCTTTTCGACAAGAGGCTCTGCCGCGGCCGAGCGCCATGAGATCTTGCGTCTCTGGGAAAGCACAGATCCCCAGTGCTGTTGTGCCTGTAGATAGGGTGCCAAGGCACCGTGAAGAGCAGCAACAGCTTTCAAGGATGGGCCCTTCCTTGTGGGAGAAGGAGCTGGACGTTTGCCTTTTCGGCAAGAGGCTCTGCCGCGGCCGAGCGCCATGAGATCTTGCGTCTCTGGGAAAGCACAGATCCCCACTGCTCTTCTGCCTGTACATAGGGCGCCAAGGCACCGTGAAGAACAGCAAGAGCTTTCAGGGCTGGGCCCTTCCTTGTGGGAGAAGGAGCCGGACGTTTGCCTTTTCGGCAAGAGGCGCTGCCGCGGCCGAGCGCCATGAGATCTTGCGTCTCTGGGAAAGCACAGATCCCCAGGGCTGTTGTGCCTGTAGATAGGGCGCCAATGGTACCGTCAAAAGCAGCAAGAGCTTTCAAGGATGGGCCCTTCCTTGTGGGAGAAGGAGCCGGACGTTTGCCTTTCGGCAAGAGAAGCTGCCGCGGCCGAGCGCCATGAGATGTTGCGTCTCTGGGAAAGCACAGATCACCACTGCTGCTGTGCCTGTAGATAGGGCGCCAAGGCACCGTCAAAAGCAGCAACAGCTTTCAGGGCTGGGCTCTTTCTTGTGGGAGAAGGAGCCGGACGTTTGCCTTTTCGGCAAGAGGTGCTGCCGCGGCCGAGCGCCATGAGATCTTGCGTCTCTGGGAAAGCACAGATCCCCACTGCTCTTCTGCCTGTAGATAGGGCGCCAAGGCACCGTGAAGAGCAGCAAGAGCTTTCAGGGCTGGGCCCTTCCTTGTGGGAGAAGGAGCCGGACGTTTGCCTTTTCGGCAAGAGGCTCTGCCGCGGCCGAGCGCCATGAGATGTTGCGTCTCTGGGAAAGCACAGATCCCCACTGCTGTTGTGCCTGTAGATAGGGCGCCAAGGCACCGTGAAGAGCAGCAACAGCTTTCAGGGCTGGGCCCTTCCTTGTGGGAGAAGGAGCCGGACGTTTGCCTTTTCGGCAAGAGGCTCTGCCGCGTCCGAGCGCCATGAGATGTTGCGTCTCTGGGAAAGCACAGATCCCCACTGCTGTTGTGCCTGTAGATAGGGCGCCAAGGCACCGTGAAGAGCAGCAACAGCTTTCAGGGCTGGGCCCTTCCTTGTGGGAGAAGGAGCCGGACGTTTGCCTTTTCGGCAAGAGGCGCTGCCGCGGCCGAGCGCCATGAGATGTTGCGTCTCTGGGAATTCACAGATCCCCACTGCTGTTGTGCCTGTAGATAGGGCACCAAGGCACCGTGAAGAGCAGCAACAGCTTTCAGGGCTGGGCCCTTCCTTGTGGGAGAATGATCCGGACGTTTGCCTTTTCGGCAAGAGGCGCTGCCACGGCCGAGCGCCATGAGATCTTGCGTCTCTGGGAAAGCACAGATACCCAGGGCTGTTGTGCCTGTAGATAGGGCACCAAGGCACCGTGAAGGGCAGCAACAGCTTTCAGGGCCGGGCCCTTCCTTGTGGGAGAAGGAGCTGGACGTTTGCCTTTTCGGCAAGAGGCGCTGCCGCGGCCGAGCGCCATGAGATCTTGCGTCTCTGGGAAAGCACAGATCCCCACTGCTGTTGTGCCTGTAGATAGGGCGCCAAGGCACCGTGAAGAGCAGCAACAGCTTTCAAGGATGGGCCCTTCCTTGTGGGAGAAGGAGCCGGACGTTTGCCTTTTCGGCAAGAGGCGCTGCCGCGGCCGAGCGCCATGAGAAGTTGCGTCTCTGGGAAAGCACAGATCCCCACTGCTGTTGTGCCTGTAGATAGGGCGCCAAGGCACCGTGAAGAGCAGCAAGAGCTTTCAGGGCTGGGCCCTTCCTTGTGGGAGAAGGAGCCGTACGTTTTCCCTTTTCAGCAAGAGGCTCTGCCGCGGCCCGCGCGCCATGAGATGTTGCGTCTCTGGGAATTCACAGATCCCCACTGCTGTTGTGCCTGTAGATAGGGCACCAAGGCACCGTGAAGAGCAGCAAGAGCTTTCAGGGCTGGGCCCTTCCTTGTGGGAGAAGGAGCCGGACGTTTTCCTTTTCGGCAAGAGGCGCTGCCGCGGCCGAGCGCCATGAGATGTTGCGTCTCTGGGAAAGCACAGATCCCCAGTGCTGTTGTGCCTGTAGATAGGGCGCCAAGGCACCGTGAAGAGCTGCAAGAGCTTACAGGGCTGGGCCCTTCCTTGTGGGAGAAGGAGCCGGACGTTTGCCTTTTCGGCAAGAGGCTCTGCCGCGGCCCAGCGCCATGAGATGTTGCGTCTCTGGGAAAGCACAGATCCCCACTGCTGTTGTGCCTGTAGATAGGGTGCCAAGGCACCGTGAAGAGCAGCAACAGCTTTAAAGGATGGGCCCTTCCTTGTGGGAGAAGGAGCCGGACGTTTGCCTTTTCGGCAAGAGGCGCTGCCGCGTCCGAGCGCCATGAGAAGTTGCGTCTCTGGGAAAGCACAGATCCCACTGCTCTTGTGCCTGTAGATAGGGCGCCAAGGCACCGTGAAGAGCAGCAACAGCTTTCAGGGCTGGGCCCTTCCTTGTGGGAGAAGGAGCCGGACGTTTGCCTTTTCGGCAAGAGGCGCTGCCGCGGCCCAGCTCCATGATATGTGCGTCTCTGGGAAAGCACAGATCCCCACTGATCTTCTGCCTGTAGATAGGGCGCCAAGGCACCGTGAAGAGCAGCAACAGCTTTCAGGGCTGGGCCTTCCTTGTGGGAGAATGATGCGGACGTTTACCTTTTCGGCAAGAGGCTCTGCCGCGGCCGAGCGCCATGAGATGTTGCGTCTCTGGGAAAGCACAGATCCCCACGGCTCTTCTGCCTGTAGATAGGGCGCCAAGGTACCGTCAAAAGCAGCAAGAGCTTTCAAGGATGGGCCCTTCCTTGTGGGAGAAGGAGCCGGACGTTTGCCTTTTCGGCAAGAGGCTCTGCCGCGGCCCAGCGCCATGATATGTGCGTCTCTCCGAAAGCACAGATCCCCACTGATCTTCTGCCTGTAGATAGGGTGCCAAGGCACCGTGAAGGTCAGCAACAGCTTTCAGGGCTGGGCCCTTCCTTGTGGGAGAAGGAGCTGGACGTTTGCCTTTTCGGCAAGAGGCTCTGCCGCGGCCGAGCGCCATGAGATCTTGCGTCTCTGGGAAAGCACAGATCCGCACTGCTCTTCTGCCTGTAGATAGGGCGCCAAGGCACCGTGAAGAACAGCAAGAGCTTTCAGGGCTGGGCCCTTCCTTGTGGGAGAAGGAGCCGGACGTTTGCCTTTTCGGCAAGAGGCGCTGCCGCGGCCGAGCGCCATGAGATCTTGCGTCTCTGGGAAAGCACAGATCCCCAGGGCTGTTGTGCCTGTAGATAGGGCGCCAAGGTACCGTCAAAAGCAGCAAGAGCTTTCAAGGATGGGCCCTTCCTTGTGGGAGAAGGAGCCGGACGTTTGCCTTTTCGGCAAGAGGCGCTGCCGCGGCCGAGCGCCATGAGATCTTGCGTCTCTGGGAAAGCACAGATCCCCACTGCTGCTGTGCCTGTAGATAGGGCGCCAAGGCACCATCAAAAGCAGCAACAGCTTTCAGGGCTGGGCCCTTCCTTGTGGGAGAAGGAGCCGGACGTTTGCCTTTTCGGCAAGAGGCGCTGCCGCGGCCGAGCGCCATGAGATCTTGCGTCTCTGGGAAAGCACAGATCCCCACTGCTGTTGTGCCTGTAGATAGGGCGCCAAGGCACCGTGAAGAGCAGCAAGAGCTTTCAGGGCTGGGCCCTTCCTTGTGGGAGAAGGAGCCGGACGTTTGCCTTTTCGGCAAGAGGCGCTGCCGCGGCCGAGCGCCATGAGATCTTGCGTCTCTGGGAAAGCACAGATCCCCACTGCTGTTGTGCCTGTAGATAGGGCACCAAGGCACCGTGAAGAGCAGCATGAGCTTTCAGGGCTGGGCCCTTCCTTGTGGGAGAAGGAGCCGGACGTTTGCCTGTTCTGCAAGAGGCTCTGCCGCGGCCGAGCGCAATGAGATGTTGCGTCTCTGGGAATTCACAGATCCCCAGTGCTGTTGTGCCTGTAGATAGGGTGCCAAGGCACCGTGAAGAGCAGCAAGAGCTTTGAGGGCTGGGCCCTTCCTTGTGGGAGAAGGAGCCGGACGTTTTCCTTTTCGGCAAGAGGCTCTGCTGCGGCCGAGCGCCATGAGATATTGCGTCTCTGGGAAAGCACAGATCCCCACTGCTGTTGTGCCTGTAGATAGGGCACCAAGGCACCGTGAAGAGCAGCAAGAGCTTTCAGGGCTGGGCCCTTCCTTGTGGGAGAAGGAGCCGGACGTTTGCCTGTTTGGCAAGAGGCGCTGCCGCGGCCGAGCGCCATGAGATCTTGCGTCTCTGGAAAAGCACAGATCCCCAGGGCTGTTGTGCCTGTAGATAGGGCGCCAAGGCACCGTGAAGAGCAGCAAGAGCTTTCAGGGCTGGGCCCTTCCTTGTGGGAGAAGGAGCCGGACGTTTGCCTTTTCGGCAAGAGGCTCTGCCGCGGCCGAGCGCCATGAGATGTTGCGTCTCTGGGAAAGCACAGATCCCCACTGCTGTTGTGCCTGTAGATAGGGCGCCAAGGCACCGTGAAGAGCAGCAAGAGCTTTCAGGGCTGGGCCCTTCCTTGTGGGAGAAGGAGCCAGACGTTTGCCTTTTCGGCAAGAGGCGCTGCCGCGGCCGAGCGCCATGAGATCTTGCGTCTCTGGGAAAGCACAGATCCCCACTGCTCTTCTGCCTGTAGATAGGGCACCAAGGCACCGTGAAGAGCTGCAAGAGCTTTCAGGGCTGGGCCCTTCCTTGTGGGAGAAGGAGCCGGACTTTTGCCTGTTCTGCAAGAGGCTCTGCCGCGGCCGAGCGCAATGAGATGTTGCGTCTGTGGGAATTCACAGATCCCCAGTGCTGTTGTGCCTGTAGATAGGGCGCCAAGGCACCGTGAAGAGCAGCAAGAGCTTTGAGGGCTGAGCCCTTCCTTGTGGGAGAAGGAGCCGGACGTTTTCCTTTTCGGCAAGAGGCTCTGCTGCGGCCGAGCGCCATGAGATGTTGCGTCTCTGGGAAAGCACAGATCCCCACTGCTGTTGTTCCTGTAGATAGGGCGCCAAGGCACCGTGAAGAGCAGCAAGAGCTTTCAGGGCTGGGCCCTTCCTTGTGGGAGAAGGAGCCGGACGTTTGCCTTTTCGGCAAGAGGCTCTGCCGCGGCCGCGCGCCATGAGATGTTGCGTCTCTGGGAATTCACAGATCCCCACTGCTGTTGTGCCTGTAGATAGGGCGCCAAGGCACCGTGAAGAGCAGCAAGAGCTTTCAGGGCTGCGCCCTTCCTTGTGGGAGAAGGAGCCAGACGTTTGCCTTTTCGGCAAGAGGCTCTGCCGCGGCCGAGCGCAATGAGATGTTGCGTCTCTGGGAATTCACAGATCCCCAGTGCTGTTGTGCCTGTAGATAGGGCGCCAAGGCACCGTGAAGAGCAGCAAGAGCTTTCAGGGCTGGGCCCTTCCTTGTGGGAGAAGGAGCCGTACGTTTGCCTTTTCGGCAAGAGGCGCTGCCGCGTCCGAGCGCCATGAGATGTTGCGTCTCTGGGAAAGCACAGATCCCCACTGCTGTTGTGCCTGTAGATAGGGCGCCAAGGCACCGTGAAGAGCAGCAAGAGCTTTCAGGGCTGGGCCCTTCCTTGTGGGAGAAGGAGCCGGACGTTTGCCTTTTCGGCAAGAGGCTCTGCCGCGGCCGAGCGCCATGAGATCTTGCGTCTCTGGGAAAGCACAGATCCCCACTGCTCTTCTGCCTGTAGATAGGGCACCAAGGCACCGTGAAGAGCTGCAAGAGCTTTTAGGGCTGGGCCCTTCCTTGTGGGAGAAGGAGCCGGACGTTTGCCTGTTTGGCAAGAGTCTCTGCCGCGGCCGAGCGCCATGAGAAGTTGCGTCTCTGGGAATTCACAGATCCCCACTGCTGTTGTGCCTGTAGATAGGGCACCAAGGCACCGTGAAGAGCAGCAACAGCTTTCAGGGCTGGGCCCTTCCTTGTGGGAGAATGATCCGGACGTTTGCCTTTTCGGCAAGAGGCGCTGCCGCGGCCGAGCGCCATGAGATCTTGCGTCTGTGGGAAAGCACAGATCCCCACTGCTGTTGTGCCTGTAGATAGGGAACCAAGGCACCGTGAAGAGCAGCATGAGCTTTGAGGCCTGGGCCCTTCCTTGAGGGAGAAGGAGCCGCACGTTTTCCTTTTCGGCAAGAGGCTCTGCCGCGGCCGAGCGCAATGAGATGTTGCGTCTCTTGGAATTCACAGATCCCCAGTGCTGTTGTGCCTGTAGATAGGGCGCCAAGGCACCGTGAAGAGCAGCAAGAGCTTTGAGGGCTGAGCCCTTCCTTGTGGGAGAAGGAGCCGGACGTTTGCCTTTTCGGCAAGAGGCTCTGCTGCGGCCGAGCGCCATGAGATATTGCGTCTCTGGGAAAGCACAGATCCTCACTGCTCTTCTGCCTGTAGATAGGGGGCCAAGGCACCGTGAAGAGCAGCAACAGCTTTCAGGGCTGGGCCCTTCCTTGTGGGAGAATGATGCGGACGTTTGCCTTTTCGGCAAGAGGCTCTGCCGCGGCCGAGCGCCATGAGATGTTGCGTCTCTGGGAAAGCACAGATCCCCACTGCTGTTGTGTCTGTAGATAGGGCGCCAAGGCACCGTGAAGAGCAGCAAGAGCTTTCAGGGCTGGGCCCATCCTTGTGGGAGAAGGAGCCGGACGTTTGCCTTTTCGGGAAGAGGCTCTGCCGCGGCCGAGCGCCATGAGATGTTGCGTCTCTGGGAAAGCACAGATCCCCACTGCTCTTCTGCCTGTAGATAGGGCACCAAGGCGCCGTGAAGAGCAGCAAGAGCTTTCAGGGCTGGGCCCTTCCTTGTGGGAGAAGGAGCCGGACGTTTTCCTTTTCGGCAAGAGGCTCTGCTGCGGCCGAGCGCCATGAGATGTTGCGTCTCTGGGAAAGCACAGATCCCCACTGCTGTTGTGCCTGTAGATAGGGCGCCAAGGCACCGTGAAGAGCAGCAACAGCTTTCAGGGCTGGGCCCTTCCTTGTGGGAGAAGGAGGCGGACGTTTGCCTTTTCGGCAAGAGGCGCTGCCGAGGCCGAGCGCCATGAGATCTTGCGTCTCTGGAAAAGCACAGATCCCCAGGGCTGTTGTGCCTGTAGATAGGGCGCCAAGGCACCGTGAAGAGCAGCAAGAGCTTTCAGGGCTGGGCCCTTCCTTGTGGGAGAAGGAGCCGGACATTTGCCTGTTTGGCAAGAGGCTCTGCCGCGGCCGAGCGCCATGAGATCTTGCGTCTCTGGGAAAGCACAGATCCCCACTGCTGTTGTGCCTGTAGATAGGGTGCCAAGGCACCGTGAAGAGCAGCAAGAGCTTTCAAGGATGGGCCCTTCCTTGTGGGAGAAGGAGCCGGACGTTTGCCTTTTCGGCAAGAGGCTCCGCCGCGGCCCAGCACCATGAGATGTTGCGTCTCTGGGAAAGCACAGATCCTCACTGCTCTTCTGCCTGTAGATAGGGGGCCAAGGCACCGTGAAGAGCAGCAATAGCTTTCAGGGCTGGGCCCTTCCTTGTGGGAGAATGATGCGGACGTTTGCCTTTTCGGCAAGAGGCTCTGCCGCGGCCGAGCGCCATGAGATGTTGCGTCTCTGGGAAAGCACAGATCGCCACTGCTGTTGTGCCTATAGATAGGGCGCCAAGGCACCGTGAAGAGCAGCAAGAGCTTTCAGGGCTGGGCCCATCCTTGTGGGAGAAGGAGCCGGACGTTTGCCTTTTCGGGAAGAGGCTCTGCCGCGGCCGAGCGCCATGAGATGTTGCATCTCTGGGAAAGCACAGATCCCCACTGCTGTTGTGCCTGTAGATAGGGCGCCAAGGCACCGTGAAGAGCAGCATGAGCTTTCAGGGCTGGGCCCTTCCTTGTGGGAGAAGGAGCCGGACGTTTGCCTTTTCGGCAAGAGGCTCTGCCGCGGCCGAGCGCCATGAGATCTTGCGTCTGTGGGAAAGCACAGATCCCCACTGCTGTTGTGCCTGTAGATAGGGCGCCAAGGCACCGTGAAGAGCAGCAAGAGCTTTCAGGGCTGGGCCCTTCCTTGTGGGAGAAGGAGCCGGACGTTTGCCTGTTTGGCAAGAGGCGCTGCCGCGGCCGAGCGCCATGAGATGTTGCATCTCTGGGAAAGCACAGATCCCCACTGCTCTTCTGCCTGTAGATAGGGCGCCAAGGCACCGTGAAGAGCAGCAAGAGCTTTCAAGGATGGGCCCTTCCTTGTGGGAGAAGGAGCCGGACGTTTGCCTTTTCGGCAAGAGGCTCCGCCGCGGCCCAGCACCATGAGATGTTGCGTCTCTGGGAAAGCACAGATCCTCACTGCTCTTCTGCCTGTAGATAGGGGGCCAAGGCACCGTGAAGAGCAGCAATAGCTTTCAGGGCTGGGCCCTTCCTTGTGGGAGAATGATGCGGACGTTTGCCTTTTCGGCAAGAGGCTCTGCCGCGGCCGAGCGCCATGAGATGTTGCGTCTCTGGGAAAGCACAGATCGCCACTGCTGTTGTGCCTATAGATAGGGCGCCAAGGCACCGTGAAGAGCAGCAAGAGCTTTCAGGGCTGGGCCCATCCTTGTGGGAGAAGGAGCCGGACGTTTGCCTTTTCGGGAAGAGGCTCTGCCGCGGCCGAGCGCCATGAGATGTTGCGTCTCTGGGAAAGCACAGATCCCCACTGCTGTTGTGCCTGTAGATAGGGCGCCAAGGCACCGTGAAGAGCAGCATGAGCTTTCAGGGCTGGGCCCTTCCTTGTGGGAGAAGGAGCCGGACGTTTGCCTTTTCGGCAAGAGGCTCTGCCGCGGCCGAGCGCCATGAGATCTTGCGTCTGTGGGAAAGCACAGATCCCCAGTGCTGTTGTGCCTGTAGATAGGGCGCCAAGGCACCGTGAAGAGCAGCAAGAGCTTTCAGGGCTGGGCCCTTCCTTGTGGGAGAAGGAGCCGGACGTTTGCCTGTTTGGCAAGAGGCGCTGCCGCGGCCGAGCGCCATGAGATGTTGCATCTCTGGGAAAGCACAGATCCCCACTGCTCTTCTGCCTGTAGATAGGGCGCCAAGGCACCGTGAAGAGCAGCAAGAGCTTTCAAGGATGGGCCCTTCCTTGTGGGAGAAGGAGCCGGACGTTTGCCTTTTCGGCAAGAGGCTCTGCCGCGGCCCAGCGCCATGAGATGTTGCGTCTCTGGGAAAGCACAGATCCTCACTGCTCTTCTGCCTGTAGATAGGGGGCCAAGGCACCGTGAAGAGCAGCAACAGCTTTCAGGGCTGGGCCCTTCCTTGTGGGAGAATGATGCGGACGTTTGCCTTTTCGTCAAGAGGCTCTGCCGCGGCCGAGCGCCATGAGATGTTGCGTCTCTGGGAAAGCACAGATCCCCACTGCTGTTGTGCCTGTAGATAGGGCGCCAAGGCACCGTGAAGAGCAGCAAGAGCTTTCAGGGCTGGGCCCATCCTTGTGGGAGAAGGAGCCGGACGTTTGCCTTTTCGGGAAGAGGCTCTGCCGCGGCCGAGCGCCATGAGATGTTGCGTCTCTGGGAAAGCACAGATCCCCACTGCTGCTGTGCCTGTAGATAGGGCGCCAAGGCACCGTGAAGAGCAGCAAGAGCTTTCAGGGCTGGGCCCTTCCTTGTGGGAGAAGGAGCCGGACGTTTGCCTTTTCGGTAAGAGGCGCTGCCGCGGCCGAGCGCCATGAGATCTTGCGTCTGTGGGAAAGCACAGATCCCTACTGCTGTTGTGCCTGTAGATAGGGTACCAAGGCACCGTGAAGAGCAGCATGAGCTTTCAGGGCTGGGCCCTTCCTTGTGGGAGAAGGAGCCGGACGTTTGCCTTTTCGGCAAGAGGCTCTGCCGCGGCCGAGCGCCATGAGATCTTGCGTCTCTGGGAAAGCACAGATCCCCACTGCTGTTGTGCCTGTAGATAGGGCGCCAAAGCACCGTGAAGAGCAGCAAGAGCTTTCAGGGCTGGGCCCTTCCTTGTGGGAGAAGGAGCCGGACGTTTGCCTTTTCGGCAAGAGGCTCTGCCGCGGCCGAGCGCCATGAGATCTTTGTCTCTGGGAAAGCACAGATCCCCACTGCTGTTGTGCCTGTAGATAGGGCACCAAGGCACCGTGAAGAGCAGCAAGAGCTTTCAGGGCTGGGCCCTTCCTTGTGGGAGAAGGAGCCGGACGTTTGCCTTTTCGGGAAGAGGCTCTGCCGCGGCCGAGCGCCATGAGATCTTGCGTCTGTGGGAAAGCACAGATCCCCACTGCTGCTGTGCCTGTAGATAGGGCGCCAAGGCACCGTGAAGAGCAGCAAGAGCTTTCAGGGCTGGGCCCTTCCTTGTGGGAGAAGGAGCCGGACGTTTGCCTTTTCAACAAGAGGCGCTGCCGCGGCCGAGCGCAATGAGATCTTACGTCTCTGGGAGAGCACAGATCCCCACTGCTGCTGTGCCTGTAGATAGGGCGCCAAGGCACCGTGAAGGGCAGCAACAGCTTTCAGGGCTGGGCCCTTCCTTGTGGGAGAAGGAGCCGGACGTTTGCCTGTTGGGCAAGAGGCGCTGCCGCGGCCGAGCGCCATGATATGTTGCGTCTCTGGGAAAGCACAGATCCCCACTGCTCTTCTGCCTGTAGATAGGGCGCCAAGGCACCGTGAAGAGCAGCAAGAGCTTTCAAGGATGGGCCCTTCCTTGTGGGAGAAGGAGCCGGACGTTTGCCTTTTCGGCAAGAGGCTCTGCCGCGGCCCAGCGCCATGAGATGTTGCGTCTCTGGGAAAGCACAGATCCTCACTGCTCTTCTGCCTGTAGATAGGGGGCCAAGGCACCGTGAAGAGCAGCAACAGCTTTCAGGGCTGGGCCCTTCCTTGTGGGAGAATGATGCGGACGTTTGCCTTTTCGGCAAGAGGCTCTGCCGCGGCCGAGCGCCATGAGATCTTGCGTCTCTGGGAAAGCACAGATCCCCACTGCTGTTGTGCCTGTAGATAGGGCGCCAAGGCACCGTGAAGAGCAGCAAGAGCTTTCAGGGCTGGGCCCATCCTTGTGGGAGAAGGAGCCGGACGTTTGCCTATTCGGGAAGAGGCTCTGTCGCGGCCGAGCGCCATGAGATGTTGCGTCTCTGGGAAAGCACAGATCCCCACTGCTGCTGTGCCTGTAGATAGGGCGCCAAGGCACCGTGAAGAGCAGCAAGAGCTTTCAGGGCTGGGCCCTTCCTTGTGGGAGAAGGAGCCGGACGTTTGCCTTTTCGGCAAGAGGCGCTGCCGCGGCCGAGCGCCATGAGATCTTGCGTCTGTGGGAAAGAACAGATCCCCAGTGCTGTTGTGCCTGTAGATAGGGCACCAAGGCACCGTGAAGAGCAGCATGAGCTTTCAGGGCTGGGCCCTTCCTTGTGGGAGAAGGAGCCGGACGTTTGCCTTTTCGGCAAGAGGCTCTGCCGCGGCCGAGCGCCATGAGATCTTGCGTCTCTGGAAAAGCACAGATCCCCAGGGCTGTTGTGCCTGTAGATAGGGCGCCAAGGCACCGTGAAGAGCAGCAAGAGCTTTCAGGGCTGGGCCCTTCCTTGTGGGAGAAGGAGCCGGACGTTTGCCTTTTCGGCAAGAGGCTCTGCCGCGGCCGAGCGCCATGAGATCTTGCGTCTCTGGGAAAGCACAGATCCCCAGTGCTGTTGTGCCTGTAGATAGGGCGCCAAGGCACCGTGAAGAGCAGCAAGAGCTTTCAGGGCTGGGCCCTTCCTTGTGGGAGAAGGAGCCGGACGTTTTCCTTTTCGGCAAGAGGCTCTGCTGCGGCCGAGCGCCATGAGATGTTGCGTCTCTGGGAAAGCACAGATCCCCACTGCTGTTGTGCCTGTAGATAGGGCGCCAAGGCACCGTGAAGAGCAGCAACAGCTTTCAGGGCTGGGCCCTTCCTTGTGGGAGAAGGAGCCGGACGTTTGCCTTTTCGGCAAGAGGCGCTGCCGCGTCCGAGCGCCATGAGATCTTGCGTCTCTGGGAAAGCACAGATCCCCACTGCTGTTGTGCCTGTAGATAGGGCGCCAAGGCACCGTGAAGAGCAGCAAGAGCTTTCAGGGCTGGGCCCTTCCTTGTGGGAGAAGGAGCCAGACGTTTGCCTTTTCGGCAAGAGGCGCTGCCGCGGCCGAGCGCCATGAGATGTTGCGTCTCTGGGAAAGCACAGATCCCCACTGCTGTTGTGCCTGTAGATAGGGCACTAAGGCACCGTGAATAGCAGCATGAGCTTTCAGGGCTGGGCCCTTCCTTGTGGGAGAAGGAGCTGGACGTTTTCATTTTCGGCAAGAGGCTCTGCCGCGGCCGAGCGCAATGAGATCTTGCGTCTCTGGGAAAGCACAGATCCCCACTGCTGTTGTGCCTGTAGATAGGGTGCCAAGGCACCGTGAAGAGCAGCAAGAGCTTTCAAGGATGGGCCTTTCCTTGTGGGAGAAGGAGCCGGACGTTTTCCTTTTCGGCGAGAGGCTCTGCCGCGGCCGAGCGCCATGAGATGTTGCGTCTCTGGGAAAGCACAGATCCTCACTGCTCTTCTGCCTGTAGATAGGGGGCCAAGGCACCGTGAAGAGCAGCATGAGCTTTCAGGGCTGGGCCCTTCCTTGTGGGAGAAGGAGCCGGACGTTTGCCTTTTCGGCAAGAGGCTCTGCCGCGGCCGAGCGCCATGAGAAGTTGCGTCTCTGGGAATTCACAGATCCCCAGTGCTGTTGTGCCTGTAGATAGGGCGCCAAGGCACCGTGAAGAGCAGCAAGAGCTTTCAGGGCTGGGCCCTTCCTTGTGGGAGAAGGAGCCGGACGTTTGCCTTTTCGGCAAGAGGCTCTGCCGCGGCCGAACGCCATGAGATGTTGCGTCTCTGGGAAAGCACAGATCCCCACTGCTGTTGTGCCTGTAGATGGGGCGCCAAGGCACCGTGAAGGGCAGCAAGAGCTTTGAGGGCTGGGCCCTTCCTTGTGGGAGAAGGAGCCGGACGTTTGCCTTTTCGGCAAGAGGCGCTGCCGCGGCCGAGCGCCATGAGATGTTGCGTCTCTGGGAAAGCACAGATCCCCACTGCTGCTGTGCCTGTAGATAGGGTGCCAAGGCACCGTGAAGAGCAGCAAGAGCTTTCAGGGCTGGGCCCTTCCTTGTGGGAGAATGATGCGGACGTTTGCCTTTTCGGCAAGAGGCTCTGCCGCGGCCGAGCGCCATGAGATGTTGCGTCTCTGGGAAAGCACAGATCCCCACTGCTGTTGTGCCTGTAGATAGGGCGCCAAGGCACCGTGAAGAGCAGCAAGAGCTTTCAGGGCTGGGCCCATCCTTGTGGGAGAAGGAGCCGGACGTTTGCCTTTTCGGGAAGAGGCTCTGCCGCGGCCGAGCGCCATGAGATGTTGCGTCTCTGGGAAAGCACAGATCCCCACTGCTCTTCTGCCTGTAGATAGGGCACCAAGGCGCCGTGAAGAGCAGCAAGAGCTTTCAGGGCTGGGCCCTTCCTTGTGGGAGAAGGAGCCGGACGTTTTCCTTTTCGGCAAGAGGCTCTGCCGCGGCCGAGCGCCATGAGATCTTGCGTCTCTGGGAAAGCACAGATCCCCACTGCTGTTGTGCCTGTAGATAGGGTGCCAAGGCACCGTGAAGAGCAGCAAGAGCTTTCAAGGATGGGCCCTTCCTTGTGGGAGAAGGAGCCGGACGTTTGCCTTTTCGGCAAGAGGCTCCGCCGCGGCCCAGCACCATGAGATGTTGCGTCTCTGGGAAAGCACAGATCCTCACTGCTCTTCTGCCTGTAGATAGGGGGCCAAGGCACCGTGAAGAGCAGCAATAGCTTTCAGGGCTGGGCCCTTCCTTGTGGGAGAATGATGCGGACGTTTGCCTTTTCGGCAAGAGGCTCTGCCGCGGCCGAGCGCCATGAGATGTTGCGTCTCTGGGAAAGCACAGATCGCCACTGCTGTTGTGCCTGTAGATAGGGCGCCAAGGCACCGTGAAGAGCAGCAAGAGCTTTCAGGGCTGGGCCCATCCTTGTGGGAGAAGGAGCCGGACGTTTGCCTTTTCGGCAAGAGGCGCTGCCGCGGCCGAGCGCCATGAGATGTTGCGTCTCTGGGAAAGCACAGATCCCCACTGCTCTTCTGCCTGTACATAGGGCGCCAAGGCACCGTGAAGAGCAGCAAGAGCTTTCAGGGCTGGGCCCATCCTTGTGGGAGAAGGAGCCGGACGTTTGCCTTTTCGGCAAGAGGCTCTGCCGCGGCCGAGCGCCATGAGATCTTGCGTCTGTGGGAAAGCACAGATCCCCACTGCTGTTGTGCCTGTAGATAGGGCGCCAAGGCACCGTGAAGAGCAGCAAGAGCTTTCAGGGCTGGGCCCTTCCTTGTGGGAGAAGGAGCCGGACGTTTGCCTGTTTGGCAAGAGGCGCTGCCGCGGCCGAGCGCCATGAGATGTTGCATCTCTGGGAAAGCACAGATCCCCACTGCTCTTCTGCCTGTAGATAGGGTGCCAAGGCACCGTGAAGAGCAGCAAGAGCTTTCAAGGATGGGCCCTTCCTTGTGGGAGAAGGAGCCGGACGTTTGCCTTTTCGGCAAGAGGCGCTGCCGCGGCCCAGCGCCATGAGATGTTGCGTCTCTGGGAAAGCACAGATCCTCACTGCTCTTCTGCCTGTAGATAGGGGGCCAAGGCACCGTGAAGAGCAGCAACAGCTTTCAGGGCTGGGCCCTTCCTTGTGGGAGAATGATGCGGACGTTTGCCTTTTCGGCAAGAGGCGCTGCCGCGGCCGAGCGCCATGAGATGTTGCGTCTCTGGGAAAGCACAGATCCCCACTGCTGTTGTGCCTGTAGATAGGGCGCCAAGGCACCGTGAAGAGCAGCAAGAGCTTTCAGGGCTGGGCCCATCCTTGTGGGAGAAGGAGCCGGACGTTTGCCTTTTCGGGAAGAGGCTCTGCCGCGGCCTAGCGCCATGAGATGTTGCGTCTCTGGGAAAGCACAGATCCCCACTGCTGCTGTGCCTGTAGATAGGGCACCAAGGCACCGTGAAGAGCAGCAAGAGCTTTGAGGGCTGGGCCCTTCCTTGTGGGAGAAGGAGCCGGACGTTTGCCTTTTCGGTAAGAGGCGCTGCCGCGGCCGAGCGCCATGAGATCTTGCGTCTCTGGGAAAGCACAGATCCCTACTGCTGTTGTGCCTGTAGATAGGGTACCAAGGCACCGTGAAGAGCAGCATGAGCTTTCAGGGCTGGGCCCTTCCTTGTGGGAGAAGGAGCCGGACGTTTGCCTTTTCGGCAAGAGGCTCTGCCGCGGCCGAGCGCCATGAGATGTTGCGTCTCTGGGAAAGCACAGATCGCCACTGCTGTTGTGCCTGTAGATAGGGCGCCAAGGCACCGTGAAGAGCAGCAAGAGCTTTCAGGGCTGGGCCCATCCTTGTGGGAGAAGGAGCCGGACGTTTGCCTTTTCGGCAAGAGGCTCTGCCGCGGCCGAGCACCATGAGATCTTGCGTCTCTGGGAAAGCACAGATCCCCACTGCTGCTGTGCCTGTAGATAGGGCGCCAAGGCACCGTGAAGAGCAGCAAGAGCTTTCAGGGCTTGGCCCTTCCTTGTGGGAGAAGGAGCCGGACGTTTACCTTTTCGGTAAGAGGCGCTGCCGCGGCCGAGCGCCATGAGATCTTGCGTCTGTGGGAAAGCACAGATCCCCAGTGCTGTTGTGCCTGTAGATAGGGCACCAAGGCACCGTGAAGAGCAGCATGAGCTTTCAGGGCTGGGCCCTTCCTTGTGGGAGAATGATGCGGACGTTTGCCTTTTCGGCAAGAGGCTCTGCCGCGGCCGAGCGCCATGAGATGTTGCGTCTCTGGGAAAGCACAGATCCTCACTGCTCTTCTGCCTGTAGATAGGGGGCCAAGGCACCGTGAAGAGCAGCATGAGCTTTCAGGGCTGGGCCCTTCCTTGTGGGAGAAGGAGCCGGACGTTTGCCTTTTCGGCAAGAGGCTCTGCCGCGGCCGAGCGCCATGAGAAGTTGCGTCTCTGGGAATTCACAGATCCCCAGTGCTGTTGTGCCTGTAGATAGGGCGCCAAGGCACCGTGAAGAGCAGCAAGAGCTTTCAGGGCTGGGCCCTTCCTTGTGGGAGAAGGAGCCGGACGTTTGCCTTTTCGACAAGAGGCTCTGCCGCGGCCGAACGCCATGAGATGTTGCGTCTCTGGGAAAGCACAGATCCCCACTGCTGTTGTGCCTGTAGATGGGGCGCCAAGGCACCGTGAAGGGCAGCAAGAGCTTTGAGGGCTGGGACCTTCCTTGTGGGAGAAGGAGCCGGACGTTTGCCTTTTCGGCAAGAGGCGCTGCCGCGGCCGAGCGCCATGAGATGTTGCGTCTCTGGGAAAGCACAGATCCCCACTGCTGCTGTGCCTGTAGATAGGGTGCCAAGGCACCGTGAAGAGCAGCAAGAGCTTTCAGGGCTGGGCCCTTCCTTGTGGGAGAATGATGCGGACGTTTGCCTTTTCGGCAAGAGGCTCTGCCGCGGCCGAGCGCCATGAGATGTTGCGTCTCTGGGAAAGCACAGATCCCCACTGCTGTTGTGCCTGTAGATAGGGCGCCAAGGCACCGTGAAGAGCAGCAAGAGCTTTCAGGGCTGGGCCCATCCTTGTGGGAGAAGGAGCCGGACGTTTGCCTTTTCGGGAAGAGGCTCTGCCGCGGCCGAGCGCCATGAGATGTTGCGTCTCTGGGAAAGCACAGATCCCCACTGCTCTTCTGCCTGTAGATAGGGCACCAAGGCGCCGTGAAGAGCAGCAAGAGCTTTCAGGGCTGGGCCCTTCCTTGTGGGAGAAGGAGCCGGACGTTTTCCTTTTCGGCAAGAGGCTCTGCCGCGGCCGAGCGCCATGAGATCTTGCGTCTCTGGGAAAGCACAGATCCCCACTGCTGTTGTGCCTGTAGATAGGGTGCCAAGGCACCGTGAAGAGCAGCAAGAGCTTTCAAGGATGGGCCCTTCCTTGTGGGAGAAGGAGCCGGACGTTTGCCTTTTCGGCAAGAGGCTCCGCCGCGGCCCAGCACCATGAGATGTTGCGTCTCTGGGAAAGCACAGATCCTCACTGCTCTTCTGCCTGTAGATAGGGGGCCAAGGCACCGTGAAGAGCAGCAATAGCTTTCAGGGCTGGGCCCTTCCTTGTGGGAGAATGATGCGGAAGTTTGCCTTTTCGGCAAGAGGCTCTGCCGCGGCCGAGCGCCATGAGATGTTGCGTCTCTGGGAAAGCACAGATCGCCACTGCTGTTGTGCCTGTAGATAGGGCGCCAAGGCACCGTGAAGAGCAGCAAGAGCTTTCAGGGCTGGGCCCATCCTTGTGGGAGAAGGAGCCGGACGTTTGCCTTTTCGGCAAGAGGCGCTGCCGCGGCCGAGCGCCATGAGATGTTGCGTCTCTGGGAAAGCACAGATCCCCACTGCTCTTCTGCCTGTACATAGGGCGCCAAGGCACCGTGAAGAGCAGCAAGAGCTTTCAGGGCTGGGCCCATCCTTGTGGGAGAAGGAGCCGGACGTTTGCCTTTTCGGCAAGAGGCTCTGCCGCGGCCGAGCGCCATGAGATCTTGCGTCTGTGGGAAAGCACAGATCCCCACTGCTGTTGTGCCTGTAGATAGGGCGCCAAGGCACCGTGAAGAGCAGCAAGAGCTTTCAGGGCTGGGCCCTTCCTTGTGGGAGAAGGAGCCGGACGTTTGCCTGTTTGGCAAGAGGCGCTGCCGCGGCCGAGCGCCATGAGATGTTGCATCTCTGGGAAAGCACAGATCCCCACTGCTCTTCTGCCTGTAGATAGGGTGCCAAGGCACCGTGAAGAGCAGCAAGAGCTTTCAAGGATGGGCCCTTCCTTGTGGGAGAAGGAGCCGGACGTTTGCCTTTTCGGCAAGAGGCGCTGCCGCGGCCCAGCGCCATGAGATGTTGCGTCTCTGGGAAAGCACAGATCCTCACTGCTCTTCTGCCTGTAGATAGGGGGCCAAGGCACCGTGAAGAGCAGCAACAGCTTTCAGGGCTGGGCCCTTCCTTGTGGGAGAATGATGCGGACGTTTGCCTTTTCGGCAAGAGGCGCTGCCGCGGCCGAGCGCCATGAGATGTTGCGTCTCTGGGAAAGCACAGATCCCCACTGCTGTTGTGCCTGTAGATAGGGCGCCAAGGCACCGTGAAGAGCAGCAAGAGCTTTCAGGGCTGGGCCCATCCTTGTGGGAGAAGGAGCCGGACGTTTGCCTTTTCGGGAAGAGGCTCTGCCGCGGCCTAGCGCCATGAGATGTTGCGTCTCTGGGAAAGCACAGATCCCCACTGCTGCTGTGCCTGTAGATAGGGCACCAAGGCACCGTGAAGAGCAGCAAGAGCTTTGAGGGCTGGGCCCTTCCTTGTGGGAGAAGGAGCCGGACGTTTGCCTTTTCGGTAAGAGGCGCTGCCGCGGCCGAGCGCCATGAGATCTTGCGTCTGTGGGAAAGCACAGATCCCCACTGCTGTTGTGCCTGTAGATAGGGTACCAAGGCACCGTGAAGAGCAGCATGAGCTTTCAGGGCTGGGCCCTTCCTTGTGGGAGAAGGAGCCGGACGTTTGCCTTTTCGGCAAGAGGCTCTGCCGCGGCCGAGCGCCATGAGATGTTGCGTCTCTGGGAAAGCACAGATCGCCACTGCTGTTGTGCCTGTAGATAGGGCGCCAAGGCACCGTGAAGAGCAGCAAGAGCTTTCAGGGCTGGGCCCATCCTTGTGGGAGAAGGAGCCGGACGTTTGCCTTTTCGGCAAGAGGCTCTGCCGCGGCCGAGCACCATGAGATCTTGCGTCTCTGGGAAAGCACAGATCCCCACTGCTGCTGTGCCTGTAGATAGGGCGCCAAGGCACCGTGAAGAGCAGCAAGAGCTTTCAGGGCTTGGCCCTTCCTTGTGGGAGAAGGAGCCGGACGTTTACCTTTTCGGTAAGAGGCGCTGCCGCGGCCGAGCGCCATGAGATCTTGCGTCTGTGGGAAAGCACAGATCCCCAGTGCTGTTGTGCCTGTAGATAGGGCACCAAGGCACCGTGAAGAGCAGCATGAGCTTTCAGGGCTGGGCCCTTCCTTGTGGGAGAATGATGCGGACGTTTGCCTTTTCGGCAAGAGGCTCTGCCGCGGCCGAGCGCCATGAGATGTTGCGTCTCTGGGAAAGCACAGATCCCCACTGCTGTTGTGCCTGTAGATAGGGCGCCAAGGCACCGTGAAGAGCAGCAAGAGCTTTCAGGGCTGGGCCCATCCTTGTGGGAGAAGGAGCCGGACGTTTGCCTTTTCGGGAAGAGGCTCTGCCGCGGCCGAGCGCCATGAGATGTTGCGTCTCTGGGAAAGAACAGATCCCCACTGCTCTTCTGCCTGTAGATAGGGCACCAAGGCGCCGTGAAGAGCAGCAAGAGCTTTCAGGGCTGGGCCCTTCCTTGTGGGAGAAGGAGCCGGACGTTTTCCTTTTCGGCAAGAGGCTCTGCCGCGGCCGAGCGCCATGAGATCTTGCGTCTCTGGGAAAGCACAGATCCCCACTGCTGTTGTGCCTGTAGATAGGGTGCCAAGGCACCGTGAAGAGCAGCAAGAGCTTTCAAGGATGGGCCCTTCCTTGTGGGAGAAGGAGCCGGACGTTTGCCTTTTAGGCAAGAGGCTCCGCCGCGGCCCAGCATATGAGATGTTGCGTCTCTGGGAAAGCACAGATCCTCACTGCTCTTCTGCCTGTAGATAGGGGGCCAAGGCACCGTGAAGAGCAGCAATAGCTTTCAGGGCTGGGCCCTTCCTTGTGGGAGAATGATGCGGACGTTTGCCTTTTCGGCAAGAGGCTCTGCCGCGGCCGAGCGCCATGAGATCTTGCGTCTCTGGGAAAGCACAGATCGCCACTGCTGTTGTGCCTGTAGATAGGGCGCCAAGGCACCGTGAAGAGCAGCAAGAGCTTTCAGGGCTGGGCCCATCCTTGTGGGAGAAGGAGCCGGACGTTTGCCTTTTCGGCAAGAGGCGCTGCCGCGGCCGAGCGCCATGAGATGTTGCGTCTCTGGGAAAGCACAGATCCCCACTGCTCTTCTGCCTGTACATAGGGCGCCAAGGCACCGTGAAGAGCAGCAAGAGCTTTCAGGGCTGGGCCCATCCTTGTGGGAGAAGGAGCCGGACATTTGCATTTTCGGCAAGAGGCTCTGCCGCGGCCGAGCGCCATGAGATCTTGCGTCTGTGGGAAAGCACAGATCCCCACTGCTGTTGTGCCTGTAGATAGTGCGCCAAGGCACCGTGAAGAGCAGCAAGAGCTTTCAGGGCTGGGCCCTTCCTTGTGGGAGAATGATGCGGACGTTTGCCTTTTCGGCAAGAGGCGCTGCCGCGGCCGAGCGCCATGAGATGTTGCGTCTCTGGGAAAGCACAGATCCCCACTGCTGTTGTGCCTGTAGATAGGGCGCCAAGGCACCGTGAAGAGCAGCAAGAGCTTTCAGGGCTGGGCCCATCCTTGTGGGAGAAGGAGCCGGACGTTTGCCTTTTCGGGAAGAGGCTCTGCCGCGGCCGAGCGCCATGAGATGTTGCGTCTCTGGGAAAGCACAGATCCCCACTGCTGCTGTGCCTGTAGATAGGGCACCAAGGCACCGTGAAGAGCAGCAAGAGCTTTGAGGGCTGGGCCCTTCCTTGTGGGAGAAGGAGCCGGACGTTTGCCTTTTCGGTAAGAGGCGCTGCCGCGGCCGAGCGCCATGAGATCTTGCGTCTGTGGGAAAGCACAGATCCCTACTGCTGTTGTGCCTGTAGATAGGGTACCAAGGCACCGTGAAGAGCAGCATGAGCTTTCAGGGCTGGGCCCTTCCTTGTGGGAGAAGGAGCCGGACGTTTGCCTTTTCGGCAAGAGGCTCTGCCGCGGCCGAGCGCCATGAGATCTTGCGTCTCTGGGAAAGCACAGATCCCCACTGCTGTTGTGCCTGTAGATAGGGCGCCAAAGCACCGTGAAGAGCAGCAAGAGCTTTCAGGGCTGGGCCCTTCCTTGTGGGAGAAGGAGCCGGACGTTTGCCTTTTCGGCAAGAGAAGCTGCCGCGGCCGAGCGCCATGAGATGTTGCGTCTCTGGGAAAGCACAGATCACCACTGCTGCTGTGCCTGTAGATAGGGCGCCAAGGCACCGTCAAAAGCAGCAACAGCTTTCAGGGCTGGGCCCTTTCTTGTGGGAGAAGGAGCCGGACGTTTGCCTTTTCGGCAAGAGGCGCTGCCGCGGCCGAGCGCCATGAGATGTTGCGTCTCTGGGAAAGCACAGATCCCCACTGCTCTTCTGCCTGTACATAGGGCGCCATGGCACCGTGAAGAGCAGCAAGAGCTTTCAGGGCTGGGCCCTTCCTTGTGGGAGAAGGAGCCGGACGTTTGCCTGTTTGGCAAGAGGCTCTGCCGCGGCCCAGCGCCATGAGATGTTGCGTCTCTGGGAAAGCACAGATCCCCACTGCTGTTGTGCCTGTAGATAGGGTGCCAAGGCACCGTGAAGAGCAGCAAGAGCTTTCAAGGATGGGCCCTTCCTTGTGGGAGAAGGAGCCGGACGTTTGCCTTTTCGGCAAGAGGCTCTGCCGCGGCCCAGCGCCATGAGATGTTGCGTCTCTGGGAAACCACAGATCCTCACTGCTCTTCTGCCTGTAGATAGGGGGCCAAGGCACCGTGAAGAGCAGCAAGAGCTTTCAGGGCTGGGCCCTTCCTTGTGGGAGAAGGAGCCGGACGTTTGCCTTTTCGGCAAGAGACTCTGCCGCGGCCGAGCGCACTGAGATGTTGCGTCTCTGGGAATTCACATATCCCCAGTGCTGTTGTGCCTGTAGATAGGGCGCCAAGGCACCGTGAAGAGCAGCAAGAGCTTTGAGGGCTGAGCCCTTCCTTGTGGGAGAAGGAGCCGGACGTTTGCCTTTTCGGCAAGAGGCTCTGCCGCGGCCGAGCGCCATGAGATGTTGCGTCTCTGGGAAAGCACAGATCCCCACTGCTGTTGTGCCTGTAGATAGGGCGCCAAGGCACCGTGAAGAGCAGCAAGAGCTTTCAGGGCTGGGCCCTTCCTTGTGGGAGAATGATGCGGAAGTTTGCCTTTTCGGCAAGAGGCTCTGCCGCGGCCGAGCGCCATGAGATGTTGCGTCTCTGGGAAAGCACAGATCGCCACTGCTGTTGTGCCTGTAGATAGGGCGCCAAGGCACCGTGAAGAGCAGCAAGAGCTTTCAGGGCTGGGCCCATCCTTGTGGGAGAAGGAGCCGGACGTTTGCCTTTTCGGCAAGAGGCTCTGCCGCGGCCGAGCACCATGAGATCTTGCGTCTCTGGGAAAGCACAGATCCCCACTGCTGCTGTGCCTGTAGATAGGGCGCCAAGGCACCGTGAAGAGCAGCAAGAGCTTTCAGGGCTTGGCCCTTCCTTGTGGGAGAAGGAGCCGGACGTTTGCCTTTTCGGTAAGAGGCGCTGCCGCGGCCGAGCGCCATGAGATCTTGCGTCTGTGGGAAAGCACAGATCCCCAGTGCTGTTGTGCCTGTAGATAGGGCACCAAGGCACCGTGAAGAGCAGCATGAGCTTTCAGGGCTGGGCCCTTCCTTGTGGGAGAAGGAGCCGGACGTTTGCCTTTTCGGCAAGAGGCTCTGCCGCGGCCGAGCGCCATGAGATCTTGCGTCTCTGGGAAAGCACAGATCCCCACTGCTGTTGTGCCTGTAGATAGGGCGCCAAGGCACCGTGAAGAGCAGCAAGAGCTTTCAGGGCTGGGCCCTTCCTTGTGGGAGAAGGAGCCGGACGTTTGCCTTTTCGGCAAGAGGCGCTGCCGCGGCCGAGCGCCATGAGAAGTTGCGTCTCTGGGAAAGCACAGATCCCCAGTGCTGTTGTGCCTGTAGATAGGGCGCCAAGGCACCGTGAAGAGCAGCAAGAGCTTTCAGGGCTGGGCCCTTCCTTGTGGGAGAAGGAGCCGGACGTTTGCCTTTTGGCAAGAGGCGCTGCCGCGACCGAGCGCCATGAGATGTTGCGTCTCTGGGAAAGCACAGATCCCCACTGCTGCTGTGCCTGTAGATAGGGCGCCAAGGCACCGTGAAAAGCAGCAAGAGCTTTCAGGGCTGGGCCCTTCCTTGTGGGAGAAGGAGCCGGACGTTTGCCTTTTCAACAAGAGGCGCTGCCGAGGCCGAGCGCAATGAGATCTTACGTCTCTGGGAGAGCACAGATCCCCACTGCTGCTGTGCCTGTAGATAGGGCGCCAAGGCACCGTGAAGGGCAGCAAGAGCTTTCAGGGCTGGGCCCTTCCTTGTGGGAGAAGGAGCCAGACGTTTGCCTGTTTGGCAAGAGTCTCTGCCGCGGCCGAGCGCCATGAGATGTTGCGTCTCTGGGAATTCACAGATCCCCACTGCTGTTGTGCCTGTAGATAGGGCACCAAGGCACCGTGAGGAGCAGCAACAGCTTTCAGAGCTGGGCCCTTCCTTGTGGGAGAATGATCCGGACGTTTGCCTTTTCGGCAGGAGGCGCTGCCGCGGCCGAGCGCCATGAGATCTTGCGTCTGTGGGAAAGCACAGATCCCCACTGCTGTTGTGCCTGTAGATAGGGCACTAAGGCACCGTGAAGAGCAGCATGAGCTTTCAGGGCTGGGCCCTTCCTTGTGGGAGAAGGAGCCGGACGTTTGCCTGTTCGGCAAGAGGCTCTGCCGCGGCCGAGCGCACTGAGATGTTGCGTCTCTGGGAATTCACATATCCCCAGTGCTGTTGTGCCTGTAGATAGGGCGCCAAGACACCGTGAAGAGCAGCAAGAGCTTTGAGGGCTGGGCCCTTCCTTGTGGGAGAAGGAGCCGGACGTTTGCCTTTTCGGCAAGAGGCGCTGCCGCGGCCGAGCGCAATGAGATGTTGCGTCTCTGGGAATTCACAGATCCCCACTGCTGTTGTGCCTCTAGATAGGGCACCAAGGCACCGTGAAGAGCAGCAAGAGCTTTCAGGGCTGGGCCCTTCCTTGTGGGAGAAGGAGCCGGACGTTTGCCTTTTCGGCAAGAGGCGCTGCCGCGGCCGAGCGCCATGAGATCTTGCGTCTCTGGGAAAGCACAGATCCCCACTGCTGTTGTGCCTGTAGATAGGGCGCCAAGGCACCGTGAAGAGCAGCAAGAGCTTTCAGGGCTGGGCCCTTCCTTGTGGGAGAAGGAGCCGGACGTTTTCCTTTTCGGCAAGAGGCTCTGCCGCGGCCGAGCGCCATGAGATGTTGCGTCTCTGGGAAAGCACAGATCCCCACTGCTGTTGTGCCTGTAGATAGGGCGCCAAGGCACCGTGAAGAGCAGCAAGAGCTTTCAGGGCTGGGCCCTTCCTTGTGGGAGAAGGAGCCGGACGTTTGCCTTTTCAACAAGAGGCGCTGCCGCGGCCGAGCGCAATGAGATCTTACGTCTCTGGGAGAGCACAGATCCCCACTGCTGTTGTGCCTGTAGATAGGGCGCCAAGGCACCGTGAAGGGCAGCAACAGCTTTCAGGGCTGGGCCCTTCCTTGTGGGAGAAGGAGCCGGACGTTTGCCTGTTTGGCAAGAGGCTCTGCCGCGGCCGAGCGCCAGGAGATGTTGCGTCTCTGGGAATTCACAGATCCCCACTGCTGTTGTGCCTGTAGATAGGGCACCAAGGCACCGTGAAGAGCAGCAACAGCTTTCAGGGCTGGGCCCTTCCTTGTGGGAGAATGATCCGGACGTTTGCCTTTTCGGCAAGAGGCTCTGCCGCGGCCGAGCGCCATGAGATCTTGCGTCTCTGGGAAAGCACAGATCCCCACTGCTCTTCTGCCTGTAGATAGGGCACTAAGGCACCGTGAAGAGCACCATGAGCTTTCAGGGCTGGGCCCTTCCTTGTGGGAGAAGGAGCCGGACGTTTGCCTGTTCGGCAAGAGGCTCTGCCGCGGCCGAGCGCACTGAGATGTTGCGTCTCTGGGAATTCACATATCCCCACTGCTGTTGTGCCTGTAGATAGGGCGCCAAGGCACCGTGAAGAGCAGCAAGAGCTTTCAGGGCTGGGCCCTTCCTTGTGGGAGAATGATGCGGACGTTTGCCTTTTCGGCAAGAGGCTCTGCCGCGGCCGAGCGCCATGAGATCTTGCGTCTCTGGGAAAGCACAGATCCCCACTGCTCTTCTGCCTGTAGATAGGGCACTAAGGCACCGTGAAGAGCACCATGAGCTTTCAGGGCTGGGCCCTTC
Organism: Harpia harpyja; assembly: GCF_026419915.1. Taxonomy (NCBI): domain Eukaryota; kingdom Metazoa; phylum Chordata; class Aves; order Accipitriformes; family Accipitridae; genus Harpia; species Harpia harpyja. The sequence continues at coordinate 224,887 of NW_026293195.1, read as the reverse complement.
CTTGTGGGAGAAGGAGCCGGACGTTTGCCTGTTCGGCAAGAGGCTCTGCCGCGGCCCAGCGCCATGAGATGTTGCGTCTCTGGGAAAGCACAGATCCCCACTGCTGTTGTGCCTGTAGATAGGGTGCCAAGGCACCGTGAAGAGCAGCAAGAGCTTTCAAGGATGGGCCCTTCCTTGTGGGAGAAGGAGCCGGACGTTTGCCTTTTCGGCAAGAGGCTCTGCCGCGGCCCAGCGCCATGAGATGTTGCGTCTCTGGGAAACCACAGATCCTCACTGCTCTTCTGCCTGTAGATAGGGGGCCAAGGCACCGTGAAGAGCAGCAAGAGCTTTCAGGGCTGGGCCCTTCCTTGTGGGAGAAGGAGCCGGACGTTTGCCTTTTCGGCAAGAGACTCTGCCGCGGCCGAGCGCACTGAGATGTTGCGTCTCTGGGAATTCACATATCCCCAGTGCTGTTGTGCCTGTAGATAGGGCGCCAAGGCACCGTGAAGAGCAGCAAGAGCTTTGAGGGCTGAGCCCTTCCTTGTGGGAGAAGGAGCCGGACGTTTGCCTTTTCGGCAAGAGGCTCTGCCGCGGCCGAGCGCCATGAGATGTTGCGTCTCTGGGAAAGCACAGATCCCCACTGCTGTTGTGCCTGTAGATAGGGCGCCAAGGCACCGTGAAGAGCAGCAAGAGCTTTCAGGGCTGGGCCCTTCCTTGTGGGAGAATGATGCGGAAGTTTGCCTTTTCGGCAAGAGGCTCTGCCGCGGCCGAGCGCCATGAGATGTTGCGTCTCTGGGAAAGCACAGATCGCCACTGCTGTTGTGCCTGTAGATAGGGCGCCAAGGCACCGTGAAGAGCAGCAAGAGCTTTCAGGGCTGGGCCCATCCTTGTGGGAGAAGGAGCCGGACGTTTGCCTTTTCGGCAAGAGGCTCTGCCGCGGCCGAGCACCATGAGATCTTGCGTCTCTGGGAAAGCACAGATCCCCACTGCTGCTGTGCCTGTAGATAGGGCGCCAAGGCACCGTGAAGAGCAGCAAGAGCTTTCAGGGCTTGGCCCTTCCTTGTGGGAGAAGGAGCCGGACGTTTGCCTTTTCGGTAAGAGGCGCTGCCGCGGCCGAGCGCCATGAGATCTTGCGTCTGTGGGAAAGCACAGATCCCCAGTGCTGTTGTGCCTGTAGATAGGGCACCAAGGCACCGTGAAGAGCAGCATGAGCTTTCAGGGCTGGGCCCTTCCTTGTGGGAGAAGGAGCCGGACGTTTGCCTTTTCGGCAAGAGGCTCTGCCGCGGCCGAGCGCCATGAGATCTTGCGTCTCTGGGAAAGCACAGATCCCCACTGCTGTTGTGCCTGTAGATAGGGCGCCAAGGCACCGTGAAGAGCAGCAAGAGCTTTCAGGGCTGGGCCCTTCCTTGTGGGAGAAGGAGCCGGACGTTTGCCTTTTCGGCAAGAGGCGCTGCCGCGGCCGAGCGCCATGAGAAGTTGCGTCTCTGGGAAAGCACAGATCCCCAGTGCTGTTGTGCCTGTAGATAGGGCGCCAAGGCACCGTGAAGAGCAGCAAGAGCTTTCAGGGCTGGGCCCTTCCTTGTGGGAGAAGGAGCCGGACGTTTGCCTTTTGGCAAGAGGCGCTGCCGCGACCGAGCGCCATGAGATGTTGCGTCTCTGGGAAAGCACAGATCCCCACTGCTGCTGTGCCTGTAGATAGGGCGCCAAGGCACCGTGAAAAGCAGCAAGAGCTTTCAGGGCTGGGCCCTTCCTTGTGGGAGAAGGAGCCGGACGTTTGCCTTTTCAACAAGAGGCGCTGCCGAGGCCGAGCGCAATGAGATCTTACGTCTCTGGGAGAGCACAGATCCCCACTGCTGCTGTGCCTGTAGATAGGGCGCCAAGGCACCGTGAAGGGCAGCAAGAGCTTTCAGGGCTGGGCCCTTCCTTGTGGGAGAAGGAGCCAGACGTTTGCCTGTTTGGCAAGAGTCTCTGCCGCGGCCGAGCGCCATGAGATGTTGCGTCTCTGGGAATTCACAGATCCCCACTGCTGTTGTGCCTGTAGATAGGGCACCAAGGCACCGTGAGGAGCAGCAACAGCTTTCAGAGCTGGGCCCTTCCTTGTGGGAGAATGATCCGGACGTTTGCCTTTTCGGCAGGAGGCGCTGCCGCGGCCGAGCGCCATGAGATCTTGCGTCTGTGGGAAAGCACAGATCCCCACTGCTGTTGTGCCTGTAGATAGGGCACTAAGGCACCGTGAAGAGCAGCATGAGCTTTCAGGGCTGGGCCCTTCCTTGTGGGAGAAGGAGCCGGACGTTTGCCTGTTCGGCAAGAGGCTCTGCCGCGGCCGAGCGCACTGAGATGTTGCGTCTCTGGGAATTCACATATCCCCAGTGCTGTTGTGCCTGTAGATAGGGCGCCAAGACACCGTGAAGAGCAGCAAGAGCTTTGAGGGCTGGGCCCTTCCTTGTGGGAGAAGGAGCCGGACGTTTGCCTTTTCGGCAAGAGGCGCTGCCGCGGCCGAGCGCAATGAGATGTTGCGTCTCTGGGAATTCACAGATCCCCACTGCTGTTGTGCCTCTAGATAGGGCACCAAGGCACCGTGAAGAGCAGCAAGAGCTTTCAGGGCTGGGCCCTTCCTTGTGGGAGAAGGAGCCGGACGTTTGCCTTTTCGGCAAGAGGCGCTGCCGCGGCCGAGCGCCATGAGATCTTGCGTCTCTGGGAAAGCACAGATCCCCACTGCTGTTGTGCCTGTAGATAGGGCGCCAAGGCACCGTGAAGAGCAGCAAGAGCTTTCAGGGCTGGGCCCTTCCTTGTGGGAGAAGGAGCCGGACGTTTTCCTTTTCGGCAAGAGGCTCTGCCGCGGCCGAGCGCCATGAGATGTTGCGTCTCTGGGAAAGCACAGATCCCCACTGCTGTTGTGCCTGTAGATAGGGCGCCAAGGCACCGTGAAGAGCAGCAAGAGCTTTCAGGGCTGGGCCCTTCCTTGTGGGAGAAGGAGCCGGACGTTTGCCTTTTCAACAAGAGGCGCTGCCGCGGCCGAGCGCAATGAGATCTTACGTCTCTGGGAGAGCACAGATCCCCACTGCTGTTGTGCCTGTAGATAGGGCGCCAAGGCACCGTGAAGGGCAGCAACAGCTTTCAGGGCTGGGCCCTTCCTTGTGGGAGAAGGAGCCGGACGTTTGCCTGTTTGGCAAGAGGCTCTGCCGCGGCCGAGCGCCAGGAGATGTTGCGTCTCTGGGAATTCACAGATCCCCACTGCTGTTGTGCCTGTAGATAGGGCACCAAGGCACCGTGAAGAGCAGCAACAGCTTTCAGGGCTGGGCCCTTCCTTGTGGGAGAATGATCCGGACGTTTGCCTTTTCGGCAAGAGGCTCTGCCGCGGCCGAGCGCCATGAGATCTTGCGTCTCTGGGAAAGCACAGATCCCCACTGCTCTTCTGCCTGTAGATAGGGCACTAAGGCACCGTGAAGAGCACCATGAGCTTTCAGGGCTGGGCCCTTCCTTGTGGGAGAAGGAGCCGGACGTTTGCCTGTTCGGCAAGAGGCTCTGCCGCGGCCGAGCGCACTGAGATGTTGCGTCTCTGGGAATTCACATATCCCCACTGCTGTTGTGCCTGTAGATAGGGCGCCAAGGCACCGTGAAGAGCAGCAAGAGCTTTCAGGGCTGGGCCCTTCCTTGTGGGAGAATGATGCGGACGTTTGCCTTTTCGGCAAGAGGCTCTGCCGCGGCCGAGCGCCATGAGATCTTGCGTCTCTGGGAAAGCACAGATCCCCACTGCTCTTCTGCCTGTAGATAGGGCACTAAGGCACCGTGAAGAGCACCATGAGCTTTCAGGGCTGGGCCCTTCCTTGTGGGAGAAGGAGCCGGACGTTTGCCTGTTCGGCAAGAGGCTCTGCCGCGGCCGAGCGCCATGAGATGTTGCGTCTCTGGGAAAGCACAGATCGCCACTGCTGTTGTGCCTGTAGATAGGGCGCCAAGGCACCGTGAAGAGCAGCAAGAGCTTTCAGGGCTTGGCCCTTCCTTGTGGGAGAAGGAGCCGGACGTTTGCCTTTTCGGCAAGAGGCGCTGCCGCGGCCGAGCACCATGAGAAGTTGCGTCTCTGGGAAAGCACAGATCCCCACTGCTGTTGTGCCTGTAGATAGGGCGCCAAGGCACCGTGAAGAGCAGCAAGAGCTTTCAGGGCTGGGCCCTTCCTTGTGGGAGAAGGAGCCGGACGTTTGCCTTTTCGGCAAGAGGCTCTGCCGCGGCCGAGCGCCATGAGATGTTGCGTCTCTGGGAAAGCACAGATCCCCACTGCTGTTGTGCCTGTAGATAGGGCGCCAAGGCACCGTGAAGAGCAGCAAGAGCTTTCAGGGCTGGGCCCTTCCTTGTGGGAGAAGGAGCCGGACGTTTGCCTTTTCAACAAGAGGCTCTGCCGCGGCCGAGCGCCAGGAGATGTTGCGTCTCTGGGAATTCACAGATCCCCACTGCTGTTGTGCCTGTAGATAGGGCACCAAGGCACCGTGAAGAGCAGCAACAGCTTTCAGAGCTGGGCCCTTCCTTGTGGGAGAATGATCCGGACGTTTGCCTTTTCGGCAAGAGGCGCTGCCGCGGCCGAGCGCCATGAGATCTTGCGTCTGTGGGAAAGCACAGATCCCCACTGCTGTTGTGCCTGTAGATAGGGCACTAAGGCACCGTGAAGAGCAGCATGATCTTTCAGGGCTGGGCCCTTCCTTGTGGGAGAAGGAGCCGGACGTTTGCCTGTTCGGCAAGAGGCTCTGCCGCGGCCGAGCGCACTGAGATGTTGCGTCTCTGGGAATTCACATATCCCCAGTGCTGTTGTGCCTGTAGATAGGGCGCCAAGGCACCGTGAAGAGCAGCAAGAGCTTTGAGGGCTGGGCCCTTCCTTGTGGGAGAAGGAGCCGGACGTTTGCCTTTTCGGCAAGAGGCGCTGCCGCGGCCGAGCGCAATGAGATGTTGCGTCTCTGGGAATTCACAGATCCCCAGTGCTGTTGTGCCTGTAGATAGGGCGCCAAGGCACCGTGAAGAGCAGCAAGAGCTTTCAGGGCTGGGCCCTTCCTTGTGGGAGAAGGAGCCGGACGTTTGCCTTTTCGGCAAGAGGCGCTGCCGCGGCCGAGCGCCATGAGATGTTGCGTCTCTGGGAAAGCACAGATCGCCACTGCTGTTGTGCCTGTAGATAGGGCGCCAAGGCACCGTGAAGAGCAGCAAGAGCTTTCAGGGCTTGGCCCTTCCTTGTGGGAGAAGGAGCCGGACGTTTGCCTTTTCGGTAAGAGGCGCTGCCGCGGCCGAGCGCCATGAGATCTTGCGTCTGTGGGAAAGCAGAGATCCCCAGTGCTGTTGTGCCTGTAGATAGGGCACCAAGGCACCGTGAAGAGCAGCATGAGCTTTCAGGGCTGGGCCCTTCCTTGTGGGAGAAGGAGCCGGACGTTTGCCTTTTCGGCAAGAGGCTCTGCCGCGGCCGAGCGCCATGAGATGTTGCGTCTCTGGGAAAGCACAGATCCCCACTGCTGTTGTGCCTGTAGATAGGGCGCCAAGGCACCGTGAAGAGCAGCAAGAGCTTTCAGGGCTGGGCCCTTCCTTGTGGGAGAAGGAGCCGGACGTTTGCCTTTTCGGCAAGAGGCTCTGCCGCGGCCGAGCACCATGAGAAGTTGCGTCTCTGGGAAAGCACAGATCCCCAGTGCTGTTGTGCCTGTAGATAGGGCGCCAAGGCACCGTGAAGAGCAGCAAGAGCTTTCAGGGCTGGGCCCTTCCTTGTGGGAGAAGGAGCCGGACGTTTGCCTTTTCGGCAAGAGGCTCTGCCGCGGCCGAGCGCCATGAGATGTTGCGTCTCTGGGAAAGCACAGATCCCCACTGCTGTTGTGCCTGTAGATAGGGCGCCAAGGCACCGTGAAGAGCAGCAAGAGCTTTCAGGGCTGGGCCCTTCCTTGTGGGAGAAGGAGCCGGACGTTTGCCTTTTCAACAAGAGGCTCTGCCGCGGCCGAGCGCCAGGAGATGTTGCGTCTCTGGGAATTCACAGATCCCCACTGCTGTTGTGCCTGTAGATAGGGCACCAAGGCACCGTGAAGAGCAGCAACAGCTTTCAGAGCTGGGCCCTTCCTTGTGGGAGAATGATCCGGACGTTTGCCTTTTCGGCAAGAGGCGCTGCCGCGGCCGAGCGCCATGAGATCTTGCGTCTGTGGGAAAGCACAGATCCCCACTGCTGTTGTGCCTGTAGATAGGGCACTAAGGCACCGTGAAGAGCAGCATGATCTTTCAGGGCTGGGCCCTTCCTTGTGGGAGAAGGAGCCGGACGTTTGCCTGTTCGGCAAGAGGCTCTGCCGCGGCCGAGCGCACTGAGATGTTGCGTCTCTGGGAATTCACATATCCCCAGTGCTGTTGTGCCTGTAGATAGGGCGCCAAGGCACCGTGAAGAGCAGCAAGAGCTTTGAGGGCTGGGCCCTTCCTTGTGGGAGAAGGAGCCGGACGTTTGCCTTTTCGGCAAGAGGCGCTGCCGCGGCCGAGCGCAATGAGATGTTGCGTCTCTGGGAATTCACAGATCCCCAGTGCTGTTGTGCCTGTAGATAGGGCGCCAAGGCACCGTGAAGAGCAGCAAGAGCTTTCAGGGCTGGGCCCTTCCTTGTGGGAGAAGGAGCCGGACGTTTGCCTTTTCGGCAAGAGGCGCTGCCGCGGCCGAGCGCCATGAGATGTTGCGTCTCTGGGAAAGCACAGATCGCCACTGCTGTTGTGCCTGTAGATAGGGCGCCAAGGCACCGTGAAGAGCAGCAAGAGCTTTCAGGGCTTGGCCCTTCCTTGTGGGAGAAGGAGCCGGACGTTTGCCTTTTCGGTAAGAGGCGCTGCCGCGGCCGAGCGCCATGAGATCTTGCGTCTGTGGGAAAGCAGAGATCCCCAGTGCTGTTGTGCCTGTAGATAGGGCACCAAGGCACCGTGAAGAGCAGCATGAGCTTTCAGGGCTGGGCCCTTCCTTGTGGGAGAAGGAGCCGGACGTTTGCCTTTTCGGCAAGAGGCTCTGCCGCGGCCGAGCGCCATGAGATCTTGCGTCTCTGGGAAAGCACAGATCCCCACTGCTGTTGTGCCTGTAGATAGGGCGCCAAGGCACCGTGAAGAGCAGCAAGAGCTTTCAGGGCTGGGCCCTTCCTTGTGGGAGAAGGAGCCGGACGTTTGCCTTTTCGGCAAGAGGCTCTGCCGCGGCCGAGCACCATGAGAAGTTGCGTCTCTGGGAAAGCACAGATCCCCAGTGCTGTTGTGCCTGTAGATAGGGCGCCAAGGCACCGTGAAGAGCAGCAAGAGCTTTCAGGGCTGGGCCCTTCCTTGTGGGAGAAGGAGCCGGACGTTTGCCTTTTCGGCAAGAGGCTCTGCCGCGGCCGAGCGCCATGAGATGTTGCGTCTCTGGGAAAGCACAGATCCCCACTGCTGTTGTGCCTGTAGATAGGGCGCCAAGGCACCGTGAAGAGCAGCAAGAGCTTTCAGGGCTGGGCCCTTCCTTGTGGGAGAAGGAGCCGGACGTTTGCCTTTTCAACAAGAGGCTCTGCCGCGGCCGAGCGCCAGGAGATGTTGCGTCTCTGGGAATTCACAGATCCCCACTGCTGTTGTGCCTGTAGATAGGGCACCAAGGCACCGTGAAGAGCAGCAACAGCTTTCAGAGCTGGGCCCTTCCTTGTGGGAGAATGATCCGGACGTTTGCCTTTTCGGCAGGAGGCGCTGCCGCGGCCGAGCGCCATGAGATCTTGCGTCTGTGGGAAAGCACAGATCCCCAGTGCTGTTGTGCCTGTAGATAGGGCGCCAAGGCACCGTGAAGGGCAGCAACAGCTTTCAGGGCTGGGCCCTTCCTTGTGGGAGAAGGAGCCGGACGTTTGCCTTTTCGGCAAGAGGCGCTGCCGCGGCCGAGCGCCAGGAGATGTTGCGTCTCTGGGAATTCACAGATCCCCACTGCTGTTGTGCCTGTAGATAGGGCACCAAGGCACCGTGAAGAGCAGCAACAGCTTTCAGGGCTGGGCCCTTCCTTGTGGGAGAATGATCCGGACGTTTGCCTTTTCGGCAAGAGGCTCTGCCGCGGCCGAGCGCCATGAGATCTTGCGTCTCTGGGAAAGCACAGATCCCCACTGCTCTTCTGCCTGTAGATAGGGCACTAAGGCACCGTGAAGAGCACCATGAGCTTTCAGGGCTGGGCCCTTCCTTGTGGGAGAAGGAGCCGGACGTTTGCCTGTTCGGCAAGAGGCTCTGCCGCGGCCGAGCGCACTGAGATGTTGCGTCTCTGGGAATTCACATATCCCCACTGCTGTTGTGCCTGTAGATAGGGCGCCAAGGCACCGTGAAGAGCAGCAAGAGCTTTCAGGGCTGGGCCCTTCCTTGTGGGAGAATGATGCGGACGTTTGCCTTTTCGGCAAGAGGCTCTGCCGCGGCCGAGCGCCATGAGATCTTGCGTCTCTGGGAAAGCACAGATCCCCACTGCTCTTCTGCCTGTAGATAGGGCACTAAGGCACCGTGAAGAGCACCATGAGCTTTCAGGGCTGGGCCCTTCCTTGTGGGAGAAGGAGCCGGACGTTTGCCTGTTCGGCAAGAGGCTCTGCCGCGGCCGAGCGCCATGAGATGTTGCGTCTCTGGGAAAGCACAGATCGCCACTGCTGTTGTGCCTGTAGATAGGGCGCCAAGGCACCGTGAAGAGCAGCAAGAGCTTTCAGGGCTTGGCCCTTCCTTGTGGGAGAAGGAGCCGGACGTTTGCCTTTTCGGCAAGAGGCGCTGCCGCGGCCGAGCACCATGAGAAGTTGCGTCTCTGGGAAAGCACAGATCCCCAGTGCTGTTGTGCCTGTAGATAGGGCGCCAAGGCACCGTGAAGAGCAGCAAGAGCTTTCAGGGCTGGGCCCTTCCTTGTGGGAGAAGGAGCCGGACGTTTGCCTTTTCGGCAAGAGGCTCTGCCGCGGCCGAGCGCCATGAGATGTTGCGTCTCTGGGAAAGCACAGATCCCCACTGCTGTTGTGCCTGTAGATAGGGCGCCAAGGCACCGTGAAGAGCAGCAAGAGCTTTCAGGGCTGGGCCCTTCCTTGTGGGAGAAGGAGCCGGACGTTTGCCTTTTCAACAAGAGGCTCTGCCGCGGCCGAGCGCCAGGAGATGTTGCGTCTCTGGGAATTCACAGATCCCCACTGCTGTTGTGCCTGTAGATAGGGCACCAAGGCACCGTGAAGAGCAGCAACAGCTTTCAGAGCTGGGCCCTTCCTTGTGGGAGAATGATCCGGACGTTTGCCTTTTCGGCAAGAGGCGCTGCCGCGGCCGAGCGCCATGAGATCTTGCGTCTGTGGGAAAGCACAGATCCCCACTGCTGTTGTGCCTGTAGATAGGGCACTAAGGCACCGTGAAGAGCAGCATGATCTTTCAGGGCTGGGCCCTTCCTTGTGGGAGAAGGAGCCGGACGTTTGCCTGTTCGGCAAGAGGCTCTGCCGCGGCCGAGCGCACTGAGATGTTGCGTCTCTGGGAATTCACATATCCCCAGTGCTGTTGTGCCTGTAGATAGGGCGCCAAGGCACCGTGAAGAGCAGCAAGAGCTTTGAGGGCTGGGCCCTTCCTTGTGGGAGAAGGAGCCGGACGTTTGCCTTTTCGGCAAGAGGCGCTGCCGCGGCCGAGCGCAATGAGATGTTGCGTCTCTGGGAAAGCACAGATCCCCAGTGCTGTTGTGCCTGTAGATAGGGCGCCAAGGCACCGTGAAGAGCAGCAAGAGCTTTCAGGGCTGGGCCCTTCCTTGTGGGAGAAGGAGCCGGACGTTTGCCTTTTCGGCAAGAGGCGCTGCCGCGGCCGAGCGCCATGAGATGTTGCGTCTCTGGGAAAGCACAGATCGCCACTGCTGTTGTGCCTGTAGATAGGGCGCCAAGGCACCGTGAAGAGCAGCAAGAGCTTTCAGGGCTTGGCCCTTCCTTGTGGGAGAAGGAGCCGGACGTTTGCCTTTTCGGTAAGAGGCGCTGCCGCGGCCGAGCGCCATGAGATCTTGCGTCTGTGGGAAAGCAGAGATCCCCAGTGCTGTTGTGCCTGTAGATAGGGCACCAAGGCACCGTGAAGAGCAGCATGAGCTTTCAGGGCTGGGCCCTTCCTTGTGGGAGAAGGAGCCGGACGTTTGCCTTTTCGGCAAGAGGCTCTGCCGCGGCCGAGCGCCATGAGATCTTGCGTCTCTGGGAAAGCACAGATCCCCACTGCTGTTGTGCCTGTAGATAGGGCGCCAAGGCACCGTGAAGAGCAGCAAGAGCTTTCAGGGCTGGGCCCTTCCTTGTGGGAGAAGGAGCCGGACGTTTGCCTTTTCGGCAAGAGGCTCTGCCGCGGCCGAGCACCATGAGAAGTTGCGTCTCTGGGAAAGCACAGATCCCCAGTGCTGTTGTGCCTGTAGATAGGGCGCCAAGGCACCGTGAAGAGCAGCAAGAGCTTTCAGGGCTGGGCCCTTCCTTGTGGGAGAAGGAGCCGGACGTTTGCCTTTTCGGCAAGAGGCTCTGCCGCGGCCGAGCGCCATGAGATGTTGCGTCTCTGGGAAAGCACAGATCCCCACTGCTGTTGTGCCTGTAGATAGGGCGCCAAGGCACCGTGAAGAGCAGCAAGAGCTTTCAGGGCTGGGCCCTTCCTTGTGGGAGAAGGAGCCGGACGTTTGCCTTTTCAACAAGAGGCTCTGCCGCGGCCGAGCGCCAGGAGATGTTGCGTCTCTGGGAATTCACAGATCCCCACTGCTGTTGTGCCTGTAGATAGGGCACCAAGGCACCGTGAAGAGCAGCAACAGCTTTCAGAGCTGGGCCCTTCCTTGTGGGAGAATGATCCGGACGTTTGCCTTTTCGGCAGGAGGCGCTGCCGCGGCCGAGCGCCATGAGATCTTGCGTCTGTGGGAAAGCACAGATCCCCAGTGCTGTTGTGCCTGTAGATAGGGCGCCAAGGCACCGTGAAGAGCAGCAAGAGCTTTCAGGGCTGGGCCCTTCCTTGTGGGAGAAGGAGCCGGACGTTTGCCTTTTCGGCAAGAGAAGCTGCCGCGGCCGAGCGCCATGAGATCTTGTGTCTCTGGGAAAGCACAGATCCCCAGGGCTGTTGTGCCTGTAGATAGGGCGCCAAGGCACCGTGAAAAGCAGCAACAGCTTTCAGGGCTGGGCCCTTCCTTGTGGGAGAAGGAGCCGGACGTTTGCCTTTTCGGCAAGAGGCGCTGCCGCGGCCGAGCGCCATGAGATCTTGCGTCTCTGGGAAAGCACAGATCCCCACTGCTCTTCTGCCTGTAGATAGGGCGCCAAGGCACCGTGAAGGGCAGCAAGAGCTTTCAGGGCTGGGCCCTTCCTTGTGGGAGAAGGAGCCGGATGTTTGCCTTTTCGGCAAGAGGCTCTGCCGCGGCCGAGCGCCATGAGATATTGCGTCTCTGGGAAAGCACAGATCCCCACTGCTGTTGTGCCTGTAGATAGGGCGCCAAGGCACCGTGAAGAGCAGCAACAGCTTTCAGGGCTGGGCCCTTCCTTGTGGGAGAAGGAGCCGGACGTTTGCCTTTTCGGCAAGAGGCGCTGCCGCGGCCCAGCGCAATGAGATGTTGCGTCTCTGGGAAAGCACAGATCCCCACTGCTGTTGTGCCTGTAGATAGGGTGCCAAGGCACCGTGAAGAGCAGCAAGAGCTTTCAAGGATGGGCCCTTCCTTGTGGGAGAAGGAGCCGGACGTTTTCCTTTTCCGCAAGAGGCTCTGCCGCGGCCGAGCGCCATGAGATGTTGCGTCTCTGGGAAAGCACAGATCCTCACTGCTCTTCTGCCTGTAGATAGGGGGCCAAGGCACCGTGAAGAGCAGCAACAGATTTCAGGGCTGGGCCCTTCCTTGTGGGAGAAGGAGCCGGACGTTTGCCTTTTCGGTAAGAGGCGCTGCCGCGGCCGAGCGCCATGAGATCTTGCGTCTGTGGGAAAGCACAGATCCCCAGTGCTGTTGTGCCTGTAGATAGGGCACCAAGGCACCGTGAAGAGCAGCATGAGCTTTCAGGGCTGGGCCCTTCCTTGTGGGAGAAGGAGCCGGACGTTTGCCTTTTCGGCAAGAGGCTCTGCCGCGGCCGAGCGCCATGAGATCTTGCGTCTCTGGGAAAGCACAGATCCCCACTGCTGTTGTGCCTGTAGATAGGGCGCCAAGGCACCGTGAAGAGCAGCAAGAGCTTTCAGGGCTGGGCCCTTCCTTGTGGGAGAAGGAGCCGGACGTTTGCCTTTTCGGCAAGAGGCGCTGCCGCGGCCGAGCGCCATGAGAAGTTGCGTCTCTGGGAATTCACAGATCCCCAGTGCTGTTGTGCCTGTAGATAGGGCGCCAAGGCACCGTGAAGAGCAGCAAGAGCTTTCAGGGCTGGGCCCTTCCTTGTGTGAGAAGGAGCCGGACGTTTGCCTTTTCAACAAGAGGCTCTGCCGCGGCCGAGCGCCATGAGATCTTGCGTCTCTGGGAAAGCACAGATCCCCACTGCTGTTGTGCCTGTAGATAGGGCGCCAAGGCACCGTGAAGGGCAGCAAGAGCTTTGAGGGCTGGGCCCTTCCTTGTGGGAGAAGGAGCCGGACGTTTGCCTTTTCGGCAAGAGGCGCTGCCGCGGCCGAGCACCATGAGATGTTGCGTCTCTGGGAAAGCACAGATCCCCACTGCTCTTCTGCCTGTACATAGGGCGCCAAGGCACCGTGAAGAGCAGCAAGAGCTTTCAGGGCTGGGCCCTTCCTTGTGGGAGAAGGAGCCGGACGTTTGCCTGTTTGGCAAGAGGCTCTGCCGCGGCCGAGCGCCATGAGATGTTGCGTCTGTGGGAAAGCACAGATCCCCAGGGCTGTTGTGCCTGTAGATAGGGTGCCAAGGCACCGTGAAGAGCAGCAAGAGCTTTCAAGGATGGGCCCTTCCTTGTGGGAGAAGGAGCCGGACGTTTGCCTTTTCGGCAAGAGGCTCTGCCGCGGCCCAGCGCCATGAGATGTTGCGTCTCTGGGAAACCACAGATCCTCACTGCTCTTCTGCCTGTAGATAGGGGGCCAAGGCACCGTGAAGAGCAGCAACAGCTTTCAGGGCTGGGCCCTTCCTTGTGGGAGAATGATGCGGACGTTTGCCTTTTCGGCAAGAGGCTCTGCCGCGGCCGAGCGCCATGAGATGTTGCGTCTCTGGGAAAGCACAGATCCCCACTGCTGCTGTGCCTGTAGATAGGGCGCCAAGGCACCGTGAAGAGCAGCAAGAGCTTTCAGGGCTGGGCCCTTCCTTGTGGGAGAAGGAGCCGGACGTTTGCCTTTTCGGTAAGAGGCGCTGCCGCGGCCGAGCGCCATGAGATCTTGCGTCTGTGGGAAAGCACAGATCCCTACTGCTGTTGTGCCTGTAGATAGGGCGCCAAGGCACCGTGAAGAGCAGCAAGAGCTTTCAGGGCTGGGCCCTTCCTTGTGGGAGAAGGAGCCGGACGTTTGCCTTTTCGGCAAGAGGCGCTGCCGCGGCCGAGCGCCATGAGAAGTTGCGTCTCTGGGAAAGCACAGATCCCGAGGGCTGTTGTGCCTGTAGATAGGGCGCCAAGGCACCGTGAAGAGCAGCAAGAGCTTTCAGGGCTGGGCCCTTCCTTGTGGGAGAAGGAGCCGGACGTTTGCCTTTTCGGCAAGAGGCTCTGCCGCGGCCGAGCGCCATGAGATCTTGCGTCTCTGGGAAAGCACAGATCCCCACTGCTGTTGTGCCTGTAGATAGGGCGCCAAGGCACCGTGAAGAGCAGCAAGAGCTTTCAGGGCTGGGCCCTTCCTTGTGGGAGAAGGAGCCGGACGTTTGCCTTTTCAACAAGAGGCGCTGCCGCGGCCGAGCGCAATGAGATGTTGCGTCTCTGGGAATTCACAGATCCCCACTGCTGTTGTGCCTGTAGATAGGGCGCCAAGGCACCGTGAAGAGCAGCAAGAGCTTTCAGGGCTGGGCCCTTCCTTGTGGGAGAAGGAGCCGGACGTTTGCCTTTTCGGCAAGAGGCGCTGCCGCGGCCGAGCGCCATGAGATCTTGCGTCTCTGGGAAAGCACAGATCCCCACTGCTGTTTTGCCTGTAGATAGGGCACCAAGGCACCGTGAAGAGCAGCAACAGCTTTCAGGTCTGGGCCCTTCCTTGTGGGAGAATGATCCGGATGTTTGCCTTTTCGGCAAGAGGCGCTGCCCGCGGCCGAGCGCCATGAGATCTTGCGTCTCTGGGAAAGCACAGATCCCCACTGCTGCTGTGCCTGTATATAGGGCGCCAAGGCACCGTGAAGGGCAGCAACAGCTTTCAGGGCTGGGCCCTTCCTTGTGGGAGAAGGAGCCGGACGTTTGCCTTTTCGGCAAGAGGCGCTGCCGCGGCCGAGCGCCATGAGATGTTGCGTCTCTGGGAAAGCACAGATCCCCACTGCTGTTGTGCCTGTAGATAGGGCGCCAAGGCACCGTGAAGAGCAGCAAGAGCTTTCAGGGCTGGGCCCTTCCTTGTGGGAGAAGGAGCCGGACGTTTGCCTTTTCGGCAAGAGGCTCTGCCGCGGCCGAGCGCCATGAGATGTTGCGTCTCTGGGAAAGCACAGATCCCCACTGCTGTTGTGCCTGTAGATAGGGCACCAAGGCACCGTGAAGAGCAGCAAGAGCTTTCAGGGCTGGGCCCTTCCTTGTGGGAGAATGAGCCAGACGTTTGCCTTTTCGGCAAGAGGCGCTGCCGCGTCCGAGCGCCATGAGATGTTGCGTCTCTGGGAAAGCACAGATCCCCAGTGCTGTTGTGCCTGTAGATAGGGCGCCAAGGCACCGTGAAGAGCAGCAAGAGCTTTCAGGGCTGGGCCCTTCCTTGTGGGAGAATGATGCGGACGTTTGCCTTTTCGGCAAGAGGCTCTGCGCGGCCGAGCGCCATGAGATGTTGCGTCTCTGGGAAAGCACAGATCGCCACTGCTGTTGTGCCTGTAGATAGGGCGCCAAGGCACCGTGAAGAGCAGCAAGAGCTTTCAGGGCTGGGCCCATCCTTGTGGGAGAAGGAGCCGGACGTTTGCCTTTTCGGCAAGAGGCTCTGCCGCGGCCGAGCAGCATGAGATCTTGCGTCTCTGGGAAAGCACAGATCCCCACTGCTGTTGTGCCTGTAGATAGGGCGCCAAGGCACAGTGAAGAGCAGCAAGAGCTTTCAGGGCTGGGCCCTTCCTTGTGGGAGAAGGAGCCGGACGTTTGCCTTTTCGGCAAGAGGCGCTGCCGCGGCCGAGCGCCATGAGAAGTTGCGTCTCTGGGAAAGCACAGATCCCCAGTGCTGTTGTGCCTGTAGATAGGGCGCCAAGGCACCGTGAAGAGCAGCAAGAGCTTTCAGGGCTGGGCCCTTCCTTGTGGGAGAAGGAGCCGGACGTTTGCCTTTTCGGCAAGAGGCTCTGCCGTGGCCGAGCGCCATGAGATCTTGCGTCTCTGGGAAAGCACAGATCCCCACTGCTGTTGTGCCTGTAGATAGGGCGCCAAGGCACCGTGAAAAGCAGCAAGAGCTTTCAGGGCTGGGCCCTTCCTTGTGGGAGAAGGAGCCGGACGTTTGCCTTTTCAACAAGAGGCGCTGCCGCGGCCGAGCGCAATGAAATCTTACGTCTCTGGGAGAGCACAGATCCCCACTGCTGCTGTGCCTGTAGATAGGGCGCCAAGGCACCGTGAAGGGCAGCAAGAGCTTTCAGGGCTGGGCCCTTCCTTGTGGGAGAAGGAGCCGGACGTTTGCCTGTTTGGCAAGAGGCTCTGCCGCGGCCGAGCACCATGAGATGTTGCGTCTCTGGGAATTCACAGATCCCCACTGCTGTTGTGCCTGTAGATAGGGCACCAAGGCACCGTGAAGAGCAGCAACAGCTTTCAGAGCTGGGCCCTTCCTTGTGGGAGAATGATCCGGACGTTTGCCTTTTCGGCAGGAGGCGCTGCCAAGGCCGAGCGCCATGAGATCTTGCGTCTGTGGGAAAGCACAGATCCCCACTGCTGTTGTGCCTGTAGATAGGGCACCAAGGCACCGTGAAGAGCAGCATGAGCTTTCAGGGCTGGGCCCTTCCTTGTGGGAGAAGGAGCCGGACGTTTGCCTGTTCGGCAAGAGGCTCTGCCGCGGCCGAGCGCACTGAGATGTTGCGTCTCTGGGAATTCACATATCCCCAGTGCTGTTGTGCCTGTAGATAGGGCGCCAAGGCACCGTGAAGAGCAGCAAGAGCTTTGAGGGCTGAGCCCTTCCTTGTGGGAGAAGGAGCCGGACGTTTTCCTTTTCGGCAAGAGGCGCTGCCGCGGCCGAGCGCAATGAGATGTTGCGTCTCTGGGAATTCACAGATCCCCAGTGCTGTTGTGCCTGTAGATAGGGCGCCAAGGCACCGTGAAGAGCAGCAAGAGCTTTCAGGGCTGGGCATTTCCTTGTGGGAGAAGGAGCCGGACGTTTGCCTTTTCGGCAAGAGGCGCTGCCGCGGCCGAGCGCCATGAGATGTTGCGTCTCTGGGAAAGCACAGATCCCCAGGGCTGTTGTGCCTGTAGATAGGGCGCCAAGGCACCGTGAAGAGCAGCAAGAGCTTTCAGGGCTGGGCCCTTCCTTGTGGGAGAAGGAGCCGTACGTTTGCCTTTTCGGCAAGAGGCGCTGCCGCGTCCGAGCGCCATGAGATGTTGCGTCTCTGGGAAAGCACAGATCCCCACTGCTGTTGTGCCTGTAGATAGGGCGCCAAGGCACCGTGAAGAGCAGCAAGAGCTTTCAGGGCTGGGCCCTTCCTTGTGGGAGAATGATCCGGATGTTTGCCTTTTCGGCAAGAGGCGCTGCCGCGGCCGAGCGCCATGAGATCTTGCGTCTCTGGGAGAGCACAGATCCCCACTGCTGCTGTGCCTGTATATAGGGTGCCAAGGCACCGTGAAGGGCAGCAACAGCTTTCAGGGCTGGGCCCTTCCTTGTGGGAGAATGATACGGACGTTTGCCTTTTCGGCAAGAGGCTCTGCCTCGGCCGAGCGCCATGAGATGTTGTGTCTCTGGGAAAGCAGAGATCCCCACTGCTCTTCTGCCTGTAGATAGGGCACCAAGGCACCGTGAAGAGCTGCAAGAGCTTTCAGGGCTGGGCCCTTCCTTGTGGGAGAAGGAGCCGGACGTTTGCCTGTTTGGCAAGAGGCTCTGCCGCGGCCGAGCGCCATGAGATGTTGCGTCTCTGGGAATTCACAGATCCCCACTGCTGTTGTGCCTGTAGATAGGGCACCAAGGCACCGTGAAGAGCAGCAACAGCTTTCAGGGCTGGGCCCTTCCTTGTGGGAGAAGGAGCCGGACGTTTTCCTTTTCGGCAAGAGGCGCTGCCGCGGCCCAGCTCAATGAGATGTTGCGTCTCTGGGAAAGCACAGATCCCCACTGCTGTTGTGCCTGTAGAAAGAGCACCAAGGCACCGTGAAGAGCAGCAAGAGCTTTCATGGATGGGCCCTTCCTTGTGGGAGAAGGAGCCGGACGTTTGCCTTTTCGGCAAGAGGCGCTGCCGCGGCCGAGCGCCATGAGATGTTGCGTCTCTGGGAAAGCACAGATCCCCACTGCTGTTGTGCCTGTAGATAGGGTGCCAAGGCACCCGTGAAGAGCAGCAAGAGCTTTCAAGGATGGGCCCTTCCTTGTGGGAGAAGGAGCCGGACGTTTGCCTTTTCGGCAAGAGGCGCTGCCGCGGCCCAGCGCCATGATATGTGCGTCTCTGGGAAAGCACAGATCCCCACTGATCTTCTGCCTGTAGATAGGGCGCCAAGGCACCGTGAAGAGCAGCAAGAGCTTTCAGGGCTGGGCCCTTCCTTGTGGGAGAATGATCCGGACGTTTGCCTTTTCGGCAAGAGGCTCTGCCGCGGCCGAGCGCCATGAGATCTTGCGTCTCTGGGAAAGCACAGATCCCCACTGCTCTTCTGCCTGTAGATAGGGCGCCAAGGCACCGTGAAGAACAGCAAGAGCTTTCAGGGCTGGGCCCTTCCTTGTGGGAGAAGGAGCCGGATGTTTGCCTTTTCGGCAAGAGGCGCTGCCGCGGCCGAGCGCCATGAGATCTTGCGTCTCTGGGAAAGCACAGATCCCCAGGGCTGTTGTGCCTGTAGATAGGGCGCCAAGGTACCCTGAAAAGCAGCAAGAGCTTTCAAGGATGGGCCCTTCCTTGTGGGAGAAGGAGCCGGACGTTTGCCTTTTCGGCAAGAGAAGCTGCCGCGGCCGAGCGCCATGAGATCTTGTGTCTCTGGGAAAGCACAGATCCCCAGGGCTGTTGTGCCTGTAGATAGGGCGCCAAGGCACCGTCAAAAGCAGCAACAGCTTTCAGGGCTGGGCCCTTCCTTGTGGGAGAAGGAGCCGGACGTTTGCCTTTTCGGCAAGAGGCGCTGCCGCGGCCGAGCGCCATGAGATCTTGCGTCTCTGGGAAAGCACAGATCCCCACTGCTCTTCTGCCTGTAGATAGGGCACCAAGGCACCGTGAAGGGCAGCAAGAGCTTTCAGGGCTGGGCCCTTCCTTGTGGGAGAAGGAGCCGGATGTTTGCCTTTTCGGCAAGAGGCTCTGCCGCGGCCGAGCGCCATGAGATGTTGCATCTCTGGGAAAGCACAGATCCCCACTGCTCTTCTGCCTGTACATAGGGCGCCAAGGCACCGTGAAGAGCAGCAACAGCTTTCAGGGCTGGGCCCTTCCTTGTGGGAGAAGGAGCCGGACGTTTGCCTTTTCGGCAAGAGGCGCTGCCGCGGCCCAGCGCAATGAGATGTTGCGTCTCTGGGAAAGCACAGATCCCCACTGCTGTTGTGCCTGTAGATAGGGCGCCAAGGCACCGTGAAGAGCAGCAAGAGCTTTCAAGGATGGGCCCTTCCTTGTGGGAGAAGGAGCCGGACGTTTGCCTTTTCGGCAAGAGGCTCTGCCGCGGCCGAGCGCCATGAGATGTTGCGTCTCTGGGAAAGCACAGATCCCCACTGCTGTTGTGCCTGTAGATAGGGTGCCAAGGCACCGTGAAGAGCAGCAAGAGCTTTCAAGGATGGGCCCTTCCTTGTGGGAGAAGGAGCCGGACGTTTGCCTTTTCGGCAAGAGGCGCTGCCGCGGCCCAGCGCCATGAGATGTGCGTCTCTGGGAAAGCACAGATCCCCACTGATCTTCTGCCTGTAGATAGGGCGCCAAGGCACCGTGAAGAGCAGCAAGAGCTTTCAGGGCTGGGCCCTTCCTTGTGGGAGAAGGAGCCGTACGTTTGCCTTCTCGGCAAGAGGCGCTGCCGCGTCCGAGCGCCATGAGATGTTGCGTCTCTGGGAAAGCACAGATCCCCACTGCTGTTGTGCCTGTAGATAGGGCGCCAAGGAACCGTGAAGAGCAGCAACAGCTTTCAGGGCTGGGCCCTTCCTTGTGGGAGAAGGAGCCGGACGTTTGCCTTTTCGGCAAGAGGCGCTGCCGCGGCCGAGCGCCATGAGATCTTGCGTCTCTGGGAGAGCACAGATCCCCACTGCTGCTGTGCCTGTATATAGGGCGCCAAGGCACCGTGAAGGGCAGCAACAGCTTTCAGGGCTGGGCCCTTCCTTGTGGGAGAATGATATGGACGTTTGCCTTTTCGGCAAGAGGCTCTGCCGCGGCCGAGCGCCATGAGATGTTGTGTCTCTGGGAAAGCAGAGATCCCCACTGCTCTTCTGCCTGTAGATAGGGCACCAAGGCACCGTGAAGAGCTGCAAGAGCTTTCAGGGCTGGGCCCTTCCTTGTGGGAGAAGGAGCCGGACGTTTGCCTGTTTGGCAAGAGGCTCTGCCGCGGCCGAGCGCCATGAGATGTTGCGTCTCTGGGAATTCACAGATCCCCACTGCTGTTGTGCCTGTAGATAGGGCACCAAGGCACCGTGAAGAGCAGCAACAGCTTTCAGGGCTGGGCCCTTCCTTGTGGGAGAAGGAGCCGGACGTTTGCCTTTTCGGCAAGAGGCTCTGCCGCGGCCCAGCGCAATGAGATGTTGCGTCTCTGGGAAAGCACAGATCCCCACTGCTGTTGTGCCTGTAGAAAGGGCACCAAGGCACCGTGAAGAGCAGCAAGAGCTTTCAAGGATGGGCCCTTCCTTGTGGGAGAAGGAGCCGGACGTTTGCCTTTTCGGCAAGAGGCGCTGCCGCGGCCGAGCGCCATGAGATGTTGCGTCTCTGGGAAAGCACAGATCCCCACTGCTGTTGTGCCTGTAGATAGGGTGCCAAGGCACCGTGAAGAGCAGCAAGAGCTTTGAGGGCTGGGCCCTTCCTTGTGGGAGAAGGAGCCGGACGTTTGCCTTTTCGGCAAGAGGCGCTGCCGCGGCCCAGCGCCATGAGATGTTGCGTCTCTGGGAAAGCACAGATCCCCACTGCTGTTGTGCCTGTAGATAGGGCGCCAAGGCACCGTGAAGAGCAGCAAGAGCTTTCAGGGCTGGGCCCTTCCTTGTGGGAGAATGATCCGGATGTTTGCCTTTTCGGCAAGAGGCGCTGCCGCGGCCGAGCACCATGAGATCTTGCGTCTCTGGGAGAGCACAGATCCCCACTGCTGCTGTGCCTGTATATAGGGCGCCAAGGCACCGTGAAGAGCAGCAAGAGCTTTGAAGGCTGGGCCCTTCATTGTGGGAGAATGATACGGACGTTTGCCTTTTCGGCAAGAGGCTCTGCCGCGGCCGAGCGCCATGAGATGTTGCGTATCTGGGAAAGCACAGATCCCCACTGCTGTTGTGCCTGTAGATAAGGCGCCAAGGCACCGTGAAGAGCAGCAAGAGCTTTCAGGGCTGGGCCCTTCCTTGTGGGAGAAGGAGCCAGACGTTTGCCTTTTCGGCAAGAGGCGCTGCCGCGGCCGAGCGCCATGAGATCTTGCGTCTCTGGGAAAGCAGAGATCCCCACTGCTCTTCTGCCTGTAGATAGGGCACCAAGGCACCGTGAAGAGCTGCAAGAGCTTTCAGGGCTGGGCCCTTCCTTGTGGGAGAAGGAGCCGGACGTTTGCCTGTTTGGCAAGAGGCTCTGCCGCGGCCGAGCGCCATGAGATGTTGCGTCTCTGGGAATTCACAGATCCCCACTGCTCTTCTGCCTGTAGATAGGGCACCAAGGCACCGTGAAGAGCAGCAACAGCTTTCAGGGCTGGGCCCTTCCTTGTGGGAGAAGGAGCCGGACGTTTGCCTTTTCGGCAAGCGGCGCTGCCGCGGGCGAGCGCAATGAGATGTTGCGTCTCTGGGAAAGCACAGATCCCCACTGCTGTTGTGCC
The DNA here is from genome assembly GCF_026419915.1 of Harpia harpyja. Classification (NCBI taxonomy): domain Eukaryota; kingdom Metazoa; phylum Chordata; class Aves; order Accipitriformes; family Accipitridae; genus Harpia; species Harpia harpyja. Next base: position 203,843 of record NW_026293195.1, on the reverse strand, counting down.
TGTAGAAAGGGCACCAAGGCACCGTGAAGAGCAGCAAGAGCTTTCAAGGATGGGCCCTTCCTTGTGGGAGAAGGAGCCGGACGTTTGCCTTTTCGGCAAGAGGCGCTGCCGCGGCCGAGCGCCATGAGATGTTGCGTCTCTGGGAAAGCACAGATCCCCACTGCTGTTGTGCCTGTAGATAGGGTGCCAAGGCACCGTGAAGAGCAGCAAGAGCTTTCAAGGATGGGCCCTTCCTTGTGGGAGAAGGAGCCGGACGTTTGCCTTTTCGGCAAGAGGCGCTGCCGCGGCCCAGCGCCATGATATGTGCCTCTCTGGGAAAGCACAGATCCCCACTGATCTTCTGCCTGTAGATAGGGCGCCAAGGCACCGTGAAGAGCAGCAAGAGCTTTCAGGGCTGGGCCCTTCCTTGTGGGAGAATGATGCGGACGTTTGCCTTTTCGGCAAGAGGCTCTGCCGCGGCCGAGCGCCATGAGATCTTGCGTCTCTGGGAAAGCACAGATCCCCACTGCTCTTCTGCCTGTAGATAGGGCGCCAAGGCACCGCGAAGAACAGCAAGAGCTTTCAGGGCTGGGCCCTTCCTTGTGGGAGAAGGAGCCGGATGTTTGCCTTTTCGGCAAGAGGCGCTGCCAGCGGCCGAGCGCCATGAGATCTTGCGTCTCTGGGAAAGCACAGATCCCCAGGGCTGTTGTGCCTGTAGATAGGGCGCCAAGGTACCCTCAAAAGCAGCAAGAGCTTTAAAGCATGGGCCCTTCCTTGTGGGAGAAGGAGCCGGACGTTTGCCTTTTCGGCAAGAGAAGCTGCCGCGGCCGAGCGCCATGAGACCTTGTGTCTCTGGGAAAGCACAGATCCCCAGGGCTGTTGTGCCTGTAGATAGGGCGCCAAGGCACCGTCAAAAGCAGCAACAGCTTTCAGGGCTGGGCCCTTCCTTGTGGGAGAAGGAGCCGGACGTTTGCCTTTTCGGCAAGAGGCGCTGCCGCGGCCCATCGCCATGATATGTGCGTCTCTGGGAAGGCACAGATCCCCACTGATCTTCTGCCTGTAGATAGGGCGCCAAGGCACCGTGAAGAGCAGCAAGAGCTTTCATGGCTGGGCCCTTCCTTGTGGGAGAATGATGCGGACGTTTGCCTTTTCGGCAAGAGGCTCTGCCGCGGCCCAGCGCCATGAGATGTTGCGTCTCTGGGAAAGCACAGATCCCCACTGCTGTTGTGCCTGTAGATAGGGCGCCAAGGCACCGTGAAGAACAGCAAGAGCTTTCAGGGCTGGGCCCTTCCTTGTGGGAGAAGGAGCCGGACGTTTGCCTTTTCGGCAAGAGGCGCTGCCCGCGGCCGAGCGCCATGAGATCTTACGTCTCTGGGAAAGCACAGATCCCCAGGGCTGTTGTGCCTGTAGATAGGGCGGCAAGGTACCGTCAAAAGCAGCAAGAGCTTTCAAGGATGGGCCCTTCCTTGTGGGAGAATGAGCCGGACGTTTGCCTTTACAACAAGAGGCGCTGCCGCAGCCGAGCGCAATGAGATCTTACGTCTCTGGGAGAGCACAGATCCCCACTGCTGCTGTGCCTGTAGATAGGGCGCCAAGGCACCGTGAAGGGCAGCAACAGCTTTCAGGGCTGGGCCCTTCCTTGTGGGAGAATGATACGGACATTTGCCTTTTCGGCATGAGGCTCTGCCGCGGCCGAGCGCCATGAGATGTTGCGTCTCTGGGAAAGCACAGATCCCCACTGCTGTTGTGCCTGTAGATAGGGCGCCAAGGCACTGTGAAGAGCAGCAACAGCTTTCAGGGCTGGGCCCTTCCTTGTGGGAGAAGGAGCCGGACGTTAGCCTTTTCAACAAGAGGCGCTGCCGCGGCCGAGCGCAATGAGATCTTACGTCTCTGGGAGAGCACAGATCCCCACTGCTGCTGTGCCTGTAGATAGGGCGCCAAGGCACCGTGAAGGGCAGCAAGAGCTTTGAAGGCTGGGCCCTTCCTTGTGGGAGAAGGAGCCGGACGTTTGCCTTTTCGGCAAGAGGCTCTGCTGCGGCCGAGCGCCATGAGATGTTGCGTCTCTAGGAAAGTACAGATCCCCACTGCTGTTGTGCCTGTAGATAGGGCGCCAAGGCACCGTGAAGAGCAGCAAGAGCTTTGAGGGCTAGGCCCTTCCTTGTGGGAGAAGGAGCCGGACGTTTGCCTTTTCGGCAAGAGGCTCTGCCGCGGCCGAGCGCCATGAGATCTTGCGTCTCTGGGAAAGCACAGATCCCCACTGCTGTTGTGCCTGTAGATAGGGCGCTAAGGCACCGTGAAGAGCAGCAAGAGCTTTGAAGGCTGGGCCCTTCCTTGTGGGAGAAGGAGCCGGACGTTTGCCTTTTCGGCAAGAGGCTCTGCTGCGGCCAAGCGCCATGAGATGTTGCGTCTCTGGGAAAGCACAGATCCCCACTGCTGTTGTGCCTGTAGATAGGGCGCCAAGGCACCGTGAAGAGCAGCAAGAGCTTTGAGGGCTGGGCCCTTCCTTGTGGGAGAAGGAGCCGGACGTTTGCCTTTTCGGCAAGAGGCGCTGCCGCGGCCGAGCGCCATGAGATCTTGCGTCTCTGGGAAAGCACAGATCCCCACTGCTGTTGTGCCTGTAGATAGGGCGCCAAGGCACCGTGAAGAGCAGCAAGAGCTTTCAGGGCTGGGCCCTTCCTTGTGGGAGAAGGAGCCGGACGTTTGCCTTTTCGGCAAGAGGCTCTGCCGCGGCCGAGCGCCATGAGATGTTGCGTCTCTGGGAAAGCACAGATCCCCACTGCTGTTGTGCCTGTAGATAGGGCGCCAAGGCACCGTGAAGAGCAGCAAGAGCTTTGAGGGCTGGGCCCTTCCTTGTGGGAGAAGGAGCCGGACGTTTGCCTTTTCGGCAAAAGGCTCTGCCGCGGCCGAGCGCCATGAGATGTTGCGTCTCTGGGAAAGCACAGATCCCCACTGCTGTTGTGCCTGTACATAGGGCGCCAAGGCACCGTGAAGAGCAGCAAGAGCTTTCAGGGCTGGGCCCTTCCTTGTGGGAGAAGGAGCCGGACGTTTGCCTTTTCGGCAAGAGGCTCTGCCGCGGCCGAGCACCATGAGATGTTGCGTCTCTGGGAAAGCACAGATCCCCACTGCTGTTGTGCCTGTAGATATGGCGCTAAGGCACCGTGAAGAGCAGCAAGAGCTTTCAGGGCTGGGCCCTTCCTTGTGGGAGAAGGAGCCGGACGTTTGCCTTTTCGGCAAGAGGCTCTGCCGCGGCCGAGCGCCATGAGATGTTGCGTCTCTGGGAAAGCACAGATCCCCACTGCTGTTGTGCCTGTACATAGGGCGCCAAGGCACCATGAAGAGCAGCAAGAGCTTTGAGGGCTGGGCCCTTCCTTGTGGGAGAAGGAGCCGGACGTTTGCCTTTTCGGCAAGAGGCGCTGCCGCGGCCGAGCGCCATGAGATGTTGCGTCTGTGGGAAAGCACAGATCCCCACTGCTGTTGTGCCTGTAGATAGGGCGCCATGGTACCGTGAAGAGCAGCAACAGCTTTCAGGTCTGGGCCCTTCCTTGTGGGAGAAGGAGGCGGATGTTTGCCTTTTCGGCAAGAGGCGCTGCCGCGGCCGAGCGCCATGAGCTGTTGCGTCTCTGGGAATTCACAGATCCCCACTGCTGTTGTGCCTGTAGATAGGGCGCCAAGGCACCGTGAAAAGCAGCAACAGCTTTCAGGGCTGGGCCCTTCCTTGTGGGAGAAGGAGCCGGACGTTTGCCTTTTGAACAAGAGGCGCTGCCGCGGCCGAGCGCAATGAGATCTTACGTCTCTGGGAGAGCACAGATCCCCACTGCTGCTGTGCCTGTAGATAGGGCGCCAAGGTACCGTGAAGGGCAGCAAGAGCTTTCAGGGCTGGGCCCTTCCTTGTGGGAAAATGATACGGACGTTTGCCTTTTCGGCAAGAGGCTCTGCCGCGGCCGAGCGCCATGAGATGTTGCGTCTGTGGGAAAGCACGGATCCCCACTGCTGTTTTGCCTGTAGATAGGGCGCCAAGGCACCGTGAAGAGCAGCAAGAGCTTTCAGGGCTGGGCCCATCCTTGTGGGAGAAGGAGCCGGACGTTTGCCTTTTCGGTAAGAGGCGCTGCCGCGGCCGAGCGCCATGAGATCTTGCGTCTGTGGGAAAGCACAGATCCGCAGGGCTGTTGTGCCTGTAGATAGGGCGCCAAGGCACCGTGAAGAGCAGCAAGAGCTTTCAGGGCTGGGCCCTTCCTTGTGGGAGAAGGAGCCGGACGTTTGCCTTTTCGGTAAGAGGCGCTGCCGCGGCCGAGCGCCATGAGATCTTGCGTCTGTGGGAAAGCACAGATCCCCACTGCTGTTGTGCCTGTAGATAGGGCACCAAGGCACCGTGAAGAGCAGCATGAGCTTTCAGGGCTGGGCCCTTCCTTGTGGGAGAAGGAGCCGGACGTTTGCCTGTTCGGCAAGAGGCGCTGCCGCGGCCGAGCGCAATGAGATGTTGCGTCTCTGGGAATTCACAGATCCCCACTGCTGTTGTGCCTGTAGATAGGGCGCCAAGGCACCGTGAAGAGCAGCAAGAGCTTTCAGGGCTGGGCCCTTCCTTGTGGGAGAAGGAGCCGGACGTTTGCCTTTTCGGCAACAGGCTCTGCCGCGGCCGAGCGCCATGAGATGTTGCGTCTCTGGGAAAGCACAGATCCCCACTGCTGTTGTGCCTGTACATAGGGCGCCAAGGCACCGTGAAGAGCAGCAAGAGCTTTGAAGGCTGGGCCCTTCCTTGTGGGAGAAGGAGCCGGACGTTTGCCTTTTCGGCAAGAGGCTCTGCCGCGGCCGAGCGCCATGAGATCTTGCGTCTCTGGGAAAGCACAGATCCCCACTGCTGTTGTGCCTGTAGATAGGGCACCAAGGCACCGTGAAGAGCAGCAAGACCTTTCAGGGCTGGGCCCTTCCTTGTGGGAGAAGGAGCCGGACGTTTGCCTTTTCGGCAAGAGGCGCTGCCGCGGCCGAGCGCCATGAGATCTTGCGTCTCTGGGAAAGCACAGATCCCCAGGGCTGTTGTGCCTGTAGATAGGGCGCCAAGTTACCGTCAAAAGCAGCAAGAGCTTTCAAGGATGGGCCCTTCCTTGTGGGAAAATGATACGGACGTTTGCCTTTTCGGCAAGAGGCTCTGCCGCGGCCGAGCGCCATGAGATGTTGCGTCTGTGGGAAAGCACGGATCCCCACTGCTGTTTTGCCTGTAGATAGGGCGCCAAGGCACCGTGAAGAGCAGCAAGTGCTTTCAGGGCTGGGCCCATCCTTGTGGGAGAAGGAGCCGGACGTTTGCCTTTTCGGTAAGAGGCGCTGCCGCGGCCGAGCGCCATGAGATCTTGCGTCTGTGGGAAAGCACAGATCCGCAGGGCTGTTGTGCCTGTAGATAGGGCGCCAAGGCACCGTGAAGAGCAGCAACAGCTTTCAGGGCTGGGCCCTTCCTTGTGGGAGAAGGAGCCGGACGTTTGCCTTTTCGGTAAGAGGCGCTGCCGCGGCCGAGCGCCATGAGATCTTGCGTCTGTGGGAAAGCACAGATCCCCACTGCTGTTGTGCCTGTAGATAGGGCACCAAGGCACCGTGAAGAGCAGCATGAGCTTTCAGGGCTGGGCCCTTCCTTGTGGGAGAAGGAGCCGGACGTTTGCCTTTTCGGCAAGAGGCTCTGCCGCGGCCGAGCGCAATGAGATGTTGCGTCTCTGGGAATTCACAGATCCCCACTGCTGTTGTGCCTGTAGATAGGGCGCCAAGGCACCGTGAAGAGCAGCAAGAGCTTTCAGGGCTGGGCCCTTCCTTGTGGGAGAAGGAGCCGGACGTTTGCCTTTTCGGCAACAGGCTCTGCCGCGGCCGAGCGCCATGAGATGTTGCGTCTCTGGGAAAGCACAGATCCCCACTGCTGTTGTGCCTGTACATAGGGCGCCAAGGCACCGTGAAGAGCAGCAAGAGCTTTGAAGGCTGGGCCCTTCCTTGTGGGAGAAGGAGCCGGACGTTTGCCTTTTCGGCAAGAGGCTCTGCCGCGGCCGAGCGCCATGAGATGTTGCGTCTGTGGGAAAGCACAGATCCCCACTGCTGTTGTGCCTGTAGATAGGGCGCCATGGTACCGTGAAGAGCAGCAACAGCTTTCAGGTCTGGGCCCTTCCTTGTGGGAGAAGGAGCCGGATGTTTGCCTTTTCGGCAAGAGGCGCTGCCGCGGCCGAGCGCCATGAGATGTTGCGTCTCTGGGAAAGCACAGATCCCCAGGGCTGTTGTGCCTGTAGATAGGGCGCCAAGGCACCGTGAAAAGCAGCAACAGCTTTCAGGGCTGGGCCCTTCCTTGTGGGAGAAGGAGCCGGACGTTTGCCTTTTCAACAAGTGGCGCTGCCGCGGCCGAGCGCAATGAGATCTTACGTCTCTGGGAGAGCACAGATCCCCACTGCTGCTGTGCCTGTAGATAGGGCGCCAAGGTACCGTGAAGGGCAGCAAGAGCTTTCAGGGCTGGGCCCTTCCTTGTGGGAAAATGATACGGACGTTTGCCTTTTCGGCAAGAGGCTCTGCCGCGGCCGAGCGCCATGAGATGTTGCGTCTGTGGGAAAGCACGGATCCCCACTGCTGTTTTGCCTGTAGATAGGGCGCCAAGGCACCGTGAAGAGCAGCAAGAGCTTTCAGGGCTGGGCCCATCCTTGTGGGAGAAGGAGCCGGACGTTTGCCTTTTCGGTAAGAGGCGCTGCCGCGGCCGAGCGCCATGAGATCTTGCGTCTGTGGGAAAGCACAGATCCGCAGGGCTGTTGTGCCTGTAGATAGGGCGCCAAGGCACCGTGAAGAGCAGCAACAGCTTTCAGGGCTGGGCCCTTCCTTGTGGGAGAAGGAGCCGGACGTTTGCCTTTTCGGTAAGAGGCGCTGCCGCGGCCGAGCGCCATGAGATCTTGCGTCTGTGGGAAAGCACAGATCCCCACTGCTGTTCTGCCTGTAGATAGGGCACCAAGGCACCGTGAAGAGCAGCATGAGCTTTCAGGGCTGGGCCCTTCCTTGTGGGAGAAGGAGCCGGACGTTTGCCTGTTCGGCAAGAGGCTCTGCCGCGGCCGAGCGCAATGAGATGTTGCGTCTCTGGGAATTCACAGATCCCCACTGCTGTTGTGCCTGTAGATAGGGCGCCAAGGCACCGTGAAGAGCAGCATGAGCTTTCAGGGCTGGGCCCTTCCTTGTGGGAGAAGGAGCCGGACGTTTTCCTTTTCGGCAACAGGCTCTGCCGCGGCCGAGCGCCATGAGATGTTGCGTCTCTGGGAAAGCACAGATCCCCACTGCTGTTGTGCCTGTACATAGGGCGCCAAGGCACCGTGAAGAGCAGCAACAGCTTTGAAGGCTGGGCCCTTCCTTGTGGGAGAAGGAGCCGGACGTTTGCCTTTTCGGCAAGAGGCTCTGCCGCGGCCGAGCGCCATGAGATCTTGCGTCTCTGGGAAAGCACAGATCCCCACTGCTGTTGTGCCTGTAGATAGGGCGCCAAGGCACCGTGAAGAGCAGCAAGACCTTTCAGGGCTGGGCCCTTCCTTGTGGGAGAAGGAGCCGGACGTTTGCCTTTTCGGCAAGAGGCGCTGCCGCGGCCGAGCGCCATGAGATCTTGCGTCTCTGGGAAAGCACAGATCCCCAGGGCTGTTGTGCCTGTAGATAGGGCGCCAAGTTACCGTCAAAAGCAGCAAGAGCTTTCAAGGATGGGCCCTTCCTTGTGGGAAAATGATACGGACGTTTGCCTTTTCGGCAAGAGGCTCTGCCGCGGCCGAGCGCCATGAGATGTTGCGTCTGTGGGAAAGCACGGATCCCCACTGCTGTTTTGCCTGTAGATAGGGCGCCAAGGCACCGTGAAGAGCAGCAAGACCTTTCAGGGCTGGGCCCATCCTTGTGGGAGAAGGAGCCGGACGTTTGCCTTTTCGGTAAGAGGCGCTGCCGCGGCCGAGCGCCATGAGATCTTGCGTCTGTGGGAAAGCACAGATCCGCAGGGCTGTTGTGCCTGTAGATAGGGCACCAAGGCACCGTGAAGAGCAGCAACAGCTTTCAGGGCTGGGCCCTTCCTTGTGGGAGAAGGAGCCGGACGTTTGCCTTTTCGGTAAGAGGCGCTGCCGCGGCCGAGCGCCATGAGATCTTGCGTCTGTGGGAAAGCACAGATCCCCACTGCTGTTGTGCCTGTAGATAGGGCACCAAGGCACCGTGAAGAGCAGCATGAGCTTTCAGGGCTGGGCCCTTCCTTGTGGGAGAAGGAGCCGGACGTTTGCCTGTTCGGCAAGAGGCTCTGCCGCGGCCGAGCGCAATGAGATGTTGCGTCTCTGGGAATTCACAGATCCCCACTGCTGTTGTGCCTGTAGATAGGGCGCCAAGGCACCGTGAAGAGCAGCAAGAGCTTTCAGGGCTGGGCCCTTCCTTGTGGGAGAAGGAGCCGGACGTTTGCCTTTTCGGCAAGAGGCTCTGCCGCGGCCGAGCGCCATGAGATGTTGCGTCTCTGGGAAAGCACAGATCCCCACTGCTGTTGTGCCTGTACATAGGGCGCCAAGGCACCGTGAAGAGCAGCAAGAGCTTTGAAGGCTGGGCCCTTCCTTGTGGGAGAAGGAGCCGGACGTTTGCCTTTTCGGCAAGAGGCTCTGCCGCGGCCGAGCGCCATGAGATCTTGCGTCTGTGGGAAAGCACAGATCCCCACTGCTGTTGTGCCTGTAGATAGGGCGCCATGGTACCGTGAAGAGCAGCAACAGCTTTCAGGTCTGGGCCCTTCCTTGTGGGAGAAGGAGCCGGATGTTTGCCTTTTCGGCAAGAGGCGCTGCCGCGGCCGAGCGCCATGAGATGTTGCGTCTCTGGGAAAGCACAGATCCCCAGGGCTGTTGTGCCTGTAGATAGGGCGCCAAGGCACCGTGAAAAGCAGCAACAGCTTTCAGGGCTGGGCCCTTCCTTGTGGGAGAAGGAGCCGGACGTTTGCCTTTTCAACAAGAGGCGCTGCCGCGGCCGAGCGCAATGAGATCTTACGTCTCTGGGAGAGCACAGATCCCCACTGCTGCTGTGCCTGTAGATAGGGCGCCAAGGTACCGTGAAGGGCAGCAAGAGCTTTCAGGGCTGGGCCCTTCCTTGTGGGAAAATGATACGGACGTTTGCCTTTTCGGCAAGAGGCTCTGCCGCGGCCGAGCGCCATGAGATGTTGCGTCTGTGGGAAAGCACGGATCCCCACTGCTGTTTTGCCTGTAGATAGGGCGCCAAGGCACCGTGAAGAGCAGCAAGAGCTTTCAGGGCTGGGCCCATCCTTGTGGGAGAAGGAGCCGGACGTTTGCCTTTTCGGTAAGAGGCGCTGCCGCGGCCGAGCGCCATGAGATCTTGCGTCTGTGGGAAAGCACAGATCCGCAGGGCTGTTGTGCCTGTAGATAGGACACCAAGGCACCGTGAAGAGCAGCAACAGCTTTCAGGGCTGGGCCCTTCCTTGTGGGAGAAGGAGCCGGACGTTTGCCTTTTCGGTAAGAGGCGCTGCCGCGGCCGAGCGCCATGAGATCTTGCGTCTGTGGGAAAGCACAGATCCCCACTGCTGTTGTGCCTGTAGATAGGGCACCAAGGCACCGTGAAGAGCAGCATGAGCTTTCAGGGCTGGGCCCTTCCTTGTGGGAGAAGGAGCCGGACGTTTGCCTGTTCGGCAAGAGGCTCTGCCGCGGCCGAGCGCAATGAGATGTTGCGTCTCTGGGAATTCACAGATCCCCACTGCTGTTGTGCCTGTAGATAGGGCGCCAAGGCACCGTGAAGAGCAGCAAGAGCTTTCAGGGCTGGGCCCTTCCTTGTGGGAGAAGGAGCCGGACGTTTGCCTTTTCGGCAACAGGCTCTGCCGCGGCCGAGCGCCATGAGATGTTGCGTCTCTGGGAAAGCACAGATCCCCACTGCTGTTGTGCCTGTACATAGGGCGCCAAGGCACCGTGAAGAGCAGCAAGAGCTTTGAAGGCTGGGCCCTTCCTTGTGGGAGAAGGAGCCGGACGTTTGCCTTTTCGGCAAGAGGCTCTGCCGCGGCCGAGCGCCATGAGATCTTGCGTCTCTGGGAAAGCACAGATCCCCACTGCTGTTGTGCCTGTAGATAGGGCGCCAAGGCACCGTGAAGAGCAGCAAGACCTTTCAGGGCTGGGCCCTTCCTTGTGGGAGAAGGAGCCGGACGTTTGCCTTTTCGGCAAGAGGCGCTGCCGCGGCCGAGCGCCATGAGATCTTGCGTCTCTGGGAAAGCACAGATCCCCAGGGCTGTTGTGCCTGTAGATAGGGCGCCAAGTTACCGTCAAAAGCAGCAAGAGCTTTCAAGGATGGGCCCTTCCTTGTGGGAAAATGATACGGACGTTTGCCTTTTCGGCAAGAGGCTCTGCCGCGGCCGAGCGCCATGAGATGTTGCGTCTGTGGGAAAGCACGGATCCCCACTGCTGTTTTGCCTGTAGATAGGGCGCCAAGGCACCGTGAAGAGCAGCAAGAGCTTTCAGGGCTGGGCCCATCCTTGTGGGAGAAGGAGCCGGACGTTTGCCTTTTCGGTAAGAGGCGCTGCCGCGGCCGAGCGCCATGAGATCTTGCGTCTGTGGGAAAGCACAGATCCGCAGGGCTGTTGTGCCTGTAGATAGGGCGCCAAGGCACCGTGAAGAGCAGCAACAGCTTTCAGGGCTGGGCCCTTCCTTGTGGGAGAAGGAGCCGGACGTTTGCCTTTTCGGTAAGAGGCGCTGCCGCGGCCGAGCGCCATGAGATCTTGCGTCTGTGGGAAAGCACAGATCCCCACTGCTGTTGTGCCTGTAGATAGGGCACCAAGGCACCGTGAAGAGCAGCATGAGCTTTCAGGGCTGGGCCCTTCCTTGTGGGAGAAGGAGCCGGACGTTTGCCTGTTCGGCAAGAGGCTCTGCTGCGGCCGAGCGCAATGAGATGTTGCGTCTCTGGGAATTCACAGATCCCCACTGCTGTTGTGCCTGTAGATAGGGCGCCAAGGCACCGTGAAGAGCAGCAAGAGCTTTCAGGGCTGGGCCCTTCCTTGTGGGAGAAGGAGCCGGACGTTTGCCTTTTCGGCAACAGGCTCTGCCGCGGCCGAGCGCCATGAGATGTTGCGTCTCTGGGAAAGCACAGATCCCCACTGCTGTTGTGCCTGTAGATAGGGCGCCAAGGCACCGTGAAGAGCAGCAAGAGCTTTGAAGGCTGGGCCCTTCCTTGTGGGAGAAGGAGCCGGACGTTTGCCTTTTCGGCAAGAGGCTCTGCCGCGGCCGAGCGCCATGAGATCTTGCGTCTCTGGGAAAGCACAGATCCCCACTGCTGTTGTGCCTGTAGATAGGGCGCCAAGGCACCGTGAAGAGCAGCAAGACCTTTCAGGGCTGGGCCCTTCCTTGTGGGAGAAGGAGCCGGACGTTTGCCTTTTCGGCAAGAGGCGCTGCCGCGGCCGAGCGCCATGAGATGTTGCATCTCTGGGAAAGCACAGATCCCCACTGCTGTTGTGCCTGTAGATAGGGCGCCAAGTTACCGTCAAAAGCAGCAAGAGCTTTCAAGGATGGGCCCTTCCTTGTGGGAGAAGGAGCCGGACGTTTGCCTTTTCGGCAAGAGAAGCTGCCGCGGCCGAGCGCCATGAGATGTTGCGTCTGTGGGAGAGCACAGATCCCCAGGGCTGTTGTGCCTGTAGATAGGGCGCCAAGGCACCGTCAAAAGCAGCAAGAGCTTTCAGGGCTGGGCCCTTCCTTGTGGGAGAAGGAGCCGGACGTTTGCCTTTTCGGCAAGAGGCGCTGCCGCGGCCGAGCGCCATGAGATCTTGCGTCTCTGGGAAAGCACAGATCCCCACTGCTCTTCTGCCTGTAGATAGGGCGCCAAGGCACCGTGAAGAGCAGCAAGAGCTTACAGGGCTGGGCCCTTCCTTGTGGGAGAAGGAGCCGGACGTTTGCCTTTTCGGCAAGAGGCTCTGCCGCGGCCGAGCGCCATGAGATGTTGCGTCTCTGGGAAAGCACAGATCCCCACTGCTGTTGTGCCTGTAGATAGGGTGCCAAGGCACCGTGAAGAGCAGCAAGAGCTTTCAAGGATGGGCCCTTCCTTGTGGGAGAAGGAGCCGGACGTTTGCCTTTTCGGCAAGAGGCGCTGCCGCGGCCGAGCGCCATGAGATCTTGCGTCTCTGGGAAAGCACAGATCCCCACTGCTCTTCTGCCTGTAGATAGGGCGCCAAGGCACCGTGAAGAGCAGCAAGAGCTTTCAGGGCTGGGCCCTTCCTTGTGGGAGAAGGAGCCGGACGTTTGCCTTTTCGGCAAGAGGCTCTGCCGCGGCCCAGCGCCATGAGATGTTGCGTCTCTGGGAAAGCACAGATCCTCACTGCTCTTGTGCCTGTAGATAGGGGGCCAAGGCACCGTGAAGAGCAGCAACAGCTTTCAGGGCTGGGCCCTTCCTTGTGGGAGAATGATGCGGACGTTTGCCTTTTCGTCAAGAGGCTCTGCCGCGGCCGAGCGCCATGAGATCTTGCGTCTGTGGGAAAGCACAGATCCCCACTGCTGTTGTGCCTGTAGATAGGGCGCCAAGGCACCGTGAAGAGCAGCAAGAGCTTTCAGGGCTGGGCCCTTCCTTGTGGGAGAAGGAGCCGGACGTTTGCCTTTTCGGCAAGAGGCTCTGACGCGGCCGAGCGCCATGAGATGTTGCGTCTCTGGGAAAGCACAGATCCCCACTGCTGTTGTGCCTGTACATAGGGCGCCAAGGCACCGTGAAGAGCAGCAAGAGCTTTGAAGGCTGGGCCCTTCCTTGTGGGAGAAGGAGCCGGGCGTTTGCCTTTTCGGCAAGAGGCTCTGCCGCGGCCGAGCGCCATGAGATCTTGCGTCTCTGGGAAAGCACAGATCCCCACTGCTCTTCTGCCTGTACATAGGGCGCCAAGGTACCGTGAAGAGCAGCAACAGCTTTCAAGGATGGGCCCTTCCTTGTGGGAGAAGGAGCCGGACGTTTGCCTTTTCGGCAAGAGGCTCTGCCGCGGCCGAGCGCCATGAGATCTTGCGTCTCTGGGAAAGCACAGATCCCCACTGCTGTTGTGCCTGTAGATAGGGCGCCAAGGCACCGTGAAGAGCAGCAAGAGCTTTGAAGGCTGGGCCCTTCCTTGTGGGAGAAGGAGCCGGACGTTTGCCTTTTCGGTAAGAGGCTCTGCCGCGGCCGAGCGCCATGAGATGTTGCGTCTCTGGGAAAGCACAGATCCCCAGGGCTGTTGTGCCTGTACATAGGGCGCCAAGGCACCGTGAAGAGCAGCAAGAGCTTTCAGGGCTGGGCCCTTCCTTGTGGGAGAAGGAGCCGGACGTTTGCCTTTTCGGCAAGAGGCTCTGCCGCGGCCGAGCGCCATGAGATGTTGCGTCTCTGGGAAAGCACAGATCCCCACTGCTGTTGTGCCTGTACATAGGGCGCCAAGGCACCGTGAAGAGCAGCAAGAGCTTTGAAGGCTGGGCCCTTCCTTGTGGGAGAAGGAGCCGGACGTTTGCCTTTTCGGCAAGAGGCTCTGACGCGGCCGAGCGCCATGAGATCTTGCGTCTCTGGGAAAGCACAGATCCCCACTGCTGTTGTGCCTGTAGATAGGGCGCCAAGGCACCGTGAAGAGCAGCAAGACCTTTCAGGGCTGGGCCCTTCCTTGTGGGAGAAGGAGCCGGACGTTTGCCTTTTCGGCAAGAGGCGCTGCCGCGGCCGAGCGCCATGAGATGTTGCATCTCTGGGAAAGCACAGATCCCCACTGCTGTTGTGCCTGTAGATAGGGCGCCAAGTTACCGTCAAAAGCAGCAAGAGCTTTCAAGGATGGGCCCTTCCTTGTGGGAGAAGGAGCCGGACGTTTGCCTTTTCGGCAAGAGAAGCTGCCGCGGCCGAGCGCCATGAGATGTTGCGTCTGTGGGAGAGCACAGATCCCCAGGGCTGTTGTGCCTGTAGATAGGGCGCCAAGGCACCGTCAAAAGCAGCAAGAGCTTTCAGGGCTGGGCCCTTCCTTGTGGGAGAAGGAGCCGGACGTTTGCCTTTTCGGCAAGAGGCGCTGCCGCGGCCGAGCGCCATGAGATCTTGCGTCTCTGGGAAAGCACAGATCCCCACTGCTCTTCTGCCTGTAGATAGGGCGCCAAGGCACCGTGAAGAGCAGCAAGAGCTTACAGGGCTGGGCCCTTCCTTGTGGGAGAAGGAGCCGGACGTTTGCCTTTTCGGCAAGAGGCTCTGCCGCGGCCGAGCGCCATGAGATGTTGCGTCTCTGGGAAAGCACAGATCCCCACTGCTGTTGTGCCTGTAGATAGGGTGCCAAGGCACCGTGAAGAGCAGCAAGAGCTTTCAAGGATGGGCCCTTCCTTGTGGGAGAAGGAGCCGGACGTTTGCCTTTTCGGCAAGAGGCGCTGCCGCGGCCGAGCGCCATGAGATCTTGCGTCTCTGGGAAAGCACAGATCCCCACTGCTCTTCTGCCTGTAGATAGGGCGCCAAGGCACCGTGAAGAGCAGCAAGAGCTTTCAGGGCTGGGCCCTTCCTTGTGGGAGAAGGAGCCGGACGTTTGCCTTTTCGGCAAGAGGCTCTGCCGCGGCCCAGCGCCATGAGATGTTGCGTCTCTGGGAAAGCACAGATCCTCACTGCTCTTCTGCCTGTAGATAGGGGGCCAAGGCACCGTGAAGAGCAGCAACAGCTTTCAGGGCTGGGCCCTTCCTTGTGGGAGAATGATGCGGACGTTTGCCTTTTCGTCAAGAGGCTCTGCCGCGGCCGAGCGCCATGAGATCTTGCGTCTGTGGGAAAGCACAGATCCCCACTGCTGTTGTGCCTGTAGATAGGGCGCCAAGGCACCGTGAAGAGCAGCAAGAGCTTTCAGGGCTGGGCCCTTCCTTGTGGGAGAAGGAGCCGGACGTTTGCCTTTTCGGCAAGAGGCTCTGACGCGGCCGAGCGCCATGAGATGTTGCGTCTCTGGGAAAGCACAGATCCCCACTGCTGTTGTGCCTGTACATAGGGCGCCAAGGCACCGTGAAGAGCAGCAAGAGCTTTGAAGGCTGGGCCCTTCCTTGTGGGAGAAGGAGCCGGGCGTTTGCCTTTTCGGCAAGAGGCTCTGCCGCGGCCGAGCGCCATGAGATCTTGCGTCTCTGGGAAAGCACAGATCCCCACTGCTCTTCTGCCTGTACATAGGGCGCCAAGGCACCGTGAAGAGCAGCAACAGCTTTCAAGGATGGGCCCTTCCTTGTGGGAGAAGGAGCCGGACGTTTGCCTTTTCGGCAAGAGGCTCTGCCGCGGCCGAGCGCCATGAGATCTTGCGTCTCTGGGAAAGCACAGATCCCCACTGCTGTTGTGCCTGTAGATAGGGCGCCAAGGCACCGTGAAGAGCAGCAAGAGCTTTGAAGGCTGGGCCCTTCCTTGTGGGAGAAGGAGCCGGACGTTTGCCTTTTCGGTAAGAGGCTCTGCCGCGGCCGAGCGCCATGAGATGTTGCGTCTCTGGGAAAGCACAGATCCCCAGGGCTGTTGTGCCTGTACATAGGGCGCCAAGGCACCGTGAAGAGCAGCAAGAGCTTTCAGGGCTGGGCCCTTCCTTGTGGGAGAAGGAGCCGGACGTTTGCCTTTTCGGCAACAGGCTCTGCCGCGGCCGAGCGCCATGAGATGTTGCGTCTCTGGGAAAGCACAGATCCCCACTGCTGTTGTGCCTGTACATAGGGCGCCAAGGCACCGTGAAGAGCAGCAAGAGCTTTGAAGGCTGGGCCCTTCCTTGTGGGAGAAGGAGCCGGACGTTTGCCTTTTCGGCAAGAGGCTCTGCCGCGGCCGAGCGCCATGAGATCTTGCGTCTGTGGGAAAGCACAGATCCCCACTGCTGTTGTGCCTGTAGATAGGGCGCCAAGGCACCGTGAAGAGCAGCAAGACCTTTCAGGGCTGGGCCCTTCCTTGTGGGAGAAGGAGCCGGACGTTTGCCTTTTCGGCAAGAGGCGCTGCCGCGGCCGAGCGCCATGAGATGTTGCATCTCTGGGAAAGCACAGATCCCCACTGCTGTTGTGCCTGTAGATAGGGCGCCAAGTTACCGTCAAAAGCAGCAAGAGCTTTCAGGGCTGGGCCCTTCCTTGTGGGAGAAGGAGCCGGACGTTTGCCTTTTCGGCAAGAGAAGCTGCCGCGGCCGAGCGCCATGAGATGTTGCGTCTGTGGGAGAGCACAGATCCCCAGGGCTGTTGTGCCTGTAGATAGGGCGCCAAGGCACCGTCAAAAGCAGCAAGAGCTTTCAGGGCTGGGCCCTTCCTTGTGGGAGAAGGAGCCGGACGTTTGCCTTTTCGGCAAGAGGCGCTGCCGCGGCCGAGCGCCATGAGATCTTGCGTCTCTGGGAAAGCACAGATCCCCACTGCTCTTCTGCCTGTAGATAGGGCGCCAAGGCACCGTGAAGAGCAGCAAGAGCTTACAGGGCTGGGCCCTTCCTTGTGGGAGAAGGAGCCGGACGTTTGCCTTTTCGGCAAGAGGCTCTGCCGCGGCCGAGCGCCATGAGATGTTGCGTCTCTGGGAAAGCACAGATCCCCACTGCTGTTGTGCCTGTAGATAGGGTGCCAAGGCACCGTGAAGAGCAGCAAGAGCTTTGAAGGCTGGGCCCTTCCTTGTGGGAGAAGGAGCCGGACGTTTGCCTTTTCGGCAATAGGCGCTGCCGCGGTCGAGCGCCATGAGATCTTGCGTCTCTGGGAAAGCACAGATCCCCACTGCTCTTCTGCCTGTAGATAGGGCGCCAAGGCACCGTGAAGAGCAGCAAGAGCTTTCAGGGCTGGGCCCTTCCTTGTGGGAGAAGGAGCCGGACGTTTGCCTTTTCGGCAAGAGGCTCTGCCGCGGCCGAGCGCCATGAGATGTTGCGTCTCTGGGAAAGCACAGATCCTCACTGCTCTTCTGCCTGTAGATAGGGGGCCAAGGCACCGTGAAGAGCAGCAACAGCTTTCAGGGCTGGGCCCTTCCTTGTGGGAGAATGATGCGGACGTTTGCCTTTTCGTCAAGAGGCGCTGCCGCGGCCGAGCGCCATGAGATCTTGCGTCTGTGGGAAAGCACAGATCCCCACTGCTGTTGTGCCTGTAGATAGGGCGCCAAGGCACCGTGAAGAGCAGCAAGAGCTTTCAGGGCTGGGCCCTTCCTTGTGGGAGAAGGAGCCGGACGTTTGCCTTTTCGGCAAGAGGCTCTGACGCGGCCGAGCGCCATGAGATGTTGCGTCTCTGGGAAAGCACAGATCCCCACTGCTGTTGTGCCTGTACATAGGGCGCCAAGGCACCGTGAAGAGCAGCAAGAGCTTTGAAGGCTGGGCCCTTCCTTGTGGGAGAAGGAGCCGGGCGTTTGCCTTTTCGGCAAGAGGCTCTGCCGCGGCCGAGCGCCATGAGATCTTGCGTCTCTGGGAAAGCACAGATCCCCACTGCTGTTGTGCCTGTAGATAGGGCGCCAAGGCACCGTGAAGAGCAGCAACAGCTTTCAAGGATGGGCCCTTCCTTGTGGGAGAAGGAGCCGGACGTTTGCCTTTTCGGCAAGAGGCTCTGCCGCGGCCGAGCGCCATGAGATGTTGCGTCTCTGGGAAAGCACAGATCCCCACTGCTGTTGTGCCTGTAGATAGGGCGCCAAGGCACCGTGAAGAGCAGCAAGAGCTTTGAAGGCTGGGCCCTTCCTTGTGGGAGAAGGAGCCGGACGTTTGCCTTTTCGGCAAGAGGCTCTGCCGCGGCCGAGCGCCATGAGATGTTGCGTCTCTGGGAAAGCACAGATCCCCAGGGCTGTTGTGCCTGTACATAGGGCGCCAAGGCACCGTGAAGAGCAGCAAGAGCTTTCAGGGCTGGGCCCTTCCTTGTGGGAGAAGGAGCCGGACGTTTGCCTTTTCGGCAAGAGGCTCTGCCGCGGCCGAGCGCCATGAGATGTTGCATCTCTGGGAAAGCACAGATCCCCACTGCTGTTGTGCCTGTACATAGGGCGCCAAGGCACCCTGAAGAGCAGCAAGAGCTTTGAGGGCTGGGCCCTTCCTTGTGGGAGAAGGAGCCGGACGTTTGCCTTTTCGGCAAGAGGCGCTGCCGCGGCCGAGCGCCATGAGAACTTGTGTCTCTGGGAAAGCACAGATCCCCAGGGCTGTTGTGCCTGTAGATAGGGCGCCAAGGTACCGTGAAGAGCAGCAACAGCTTACAGGGCTGGGCCCTTCCTTGTGGGAGAAGGAGCCGGATGTTTGCCTTTTCGGCAAGAGGCGCTGCCGCGGCCGAGCGCCATGAGATCTTGCATCTCTGGGAAAGCACAGATCCCCACTGCTGTTGTGCCTGTAGATAGGGCGCCAAGGCACCGTGAAAAGCAGCAAGAGCTTTGAGGGCTGGGCCCTTCCTTGTGGGAGAAGGAGCCGGACGTTTGCCTTTTCAACAAGAGGCGCTACCGCGGCCGAGCGCCATGAGATCTTGCGTCTGTGGGAAAGCACAGATCCCCACTGCTGTTGTGCCTGTAGATAGGGCGCCAAGGCACCGTGAGGAGCAGCAAGAGCTTTCAGGGCTGGGCCCTTCCTTGTGGGAGACGGAGCCGGACGTTTGCCTTTTAGGTAAGAGGCGCTGCTGCGGCCGAGCGCCATGAGAAGTTGCGTCTGTGGGAAAGCACAGATCCCCACTGCTGTTGTGCCTGTAGATAGGGCGCCAAGGCACCGTGAAGAGCAGCAACAGCTTTCAGGGCTGGGCCCTTCCTTGTGGGAGAAGGAGCCGGACGTTTGCCTGTTCGGCAAGAGGCTCTGCCACGGCCGAGCGCAATGAGATGTTGCGTCTCTGGGAATTCACAGATCCCCAGTGCTGTTGTGCCTGTAGATAGGGCGCCAAGGCACCGTGAAAAGCAGCAACAGCTTTCAGGGCTGGGCCCTTCCTTGTGGGAGAATGATGCGGACGTTGGCCTTTTCGGCAAGAGGCTCTGCCGCGGCCGAGCGCCATGAGATCTTGCGTCTCTGGGAAAGCACAGATCCCCACTGCTGTTGTGCCTGTAGATAGGGTGCCAAGGCACCGTGAAGAGCAGCAAGAGCTTTCAAGGATGGGCCCTTCCTTGTGGGAGAAGGAGCCGGACGTTTGCCTTTTCGGCAAGAGGCTCTGCCGCGGCCGAGCGCCATGAGATCTTGCGTCTGTGGGAAAGCACAGATCTCCACTGCTGTTGTGCCTGTAGATAGGGCGCCAAGGCACCGTGAAGAGCAGCAAGAGCTTTCAGGGCTGGGCCCTTCCTTGTGGGAGAAGGAGCCGGACGTTTGCCTTTTCGGCAAGAGAAGCTGCCGCGGCCGAGCGCCATGAGATGTTGCGTCTGTGGGAGAGCACAGATCCCCAGGGCTGTTGTGCCTGTAGATAGGGTGCCAAGGCACCGTCAAAAGCAGCATGAGCTTTCAGGGCTGGGCCCTTCCTTGTGGGAGAAGGAGCCGGACGTTTGCCTTTTCGGCAAGAGGCTCTGCCGCGGCCGAGCGCCATGAGATCTTGCGTCTCTGGGAAAGCACAGATCCCCACTGCTGTTGTGCCTGTACATAGGGCGCCAAGGCACCGTGAAGAGCAGCAAGAGCTTTGAAGGCTGGGCCCTTCCTTGTGGGAGAAGGAGCCGGACGTTTGCCTTTTCGGCAAGAGGCTCTGCCGCGGCCGAGCGCCATGAGATCTTGCGTCTCTGGGAAAGCACAGATCCCCACTGCTGTTGTGCCTGTACATAGGGCGCCAAGGCACCGTGAAGAGCAGCAAGAGCTTTCAGGGCTGGGCCATTCCTTGTGGGAGAAGGAGCCGGATGTTTGCCTTTTCAACAAGAGGCGCTGCCGCGGCCGAGCGCCATGAGATCTTGCGTCTGTGGGAAAGCACAGATCCCCACTGCTGTTGTGCCTGTAGATAGGGCGCCAAGGCACCGTGAGGAGCAGCAAGAGCTTTCAGGGCTGGGCCCTTCCTTGTGGGAGAAGGAGCCGGACGTTTGCCTTTTCGGCAAGAGGCGCTGCCGCGGCCGAGCGCTATGAGAAGTTGCGTCTGTGGGAAAGCACAGATCCCCACTGCTGTTGTGCCTGTAGATAGGGCACCAAGGCACCGTGAAGAGCAGCATGAGCTTTCAGGGCTGGGCCCTTCCTTGTGGGAGAAGGAGCCGGACGTTTGCCTGTTCGGCAAGAGGCTGTGCCGCGGCCGAGCGCAATGAGATGTTGAGTCTCTGGGAATTCACAGATCCCCACTGCTGTTGTGCCTGTAGATAGGGCGCCAAGGAACCGTGAAGAGCAGCAACAGCTTTCAGGGCTGGGCCCTTCCTTGTGGGAGAAGGAGCCGGACGTTTGCCTTTTCGGCAAGAGAAGCTGCCGCGGCCGAGCGCCATGAGATGTTGCGTCTGTGGGAGAGCACAGATCCCCAGGGCTGTTGTGCCTGTAGATAGGGCGCCAAGGCACCGTCAAAAGCAGCAAGAGCTTTCAGGGCTGGGCCCTTCCTTGTGGGAGAAGGAGCCGGACGTTTGCCTTTTCGGCAAGAGGCGCTGCCGCGGCCGAGCGCCATGAGATCTTGCGTCTCTGGGAAAGCACAGATCCCCACTGCTGTTGTGCCTCTACATAGGGCGCCAAGGCACCGTGAAGAGCAGCAAGAGCTTTGAAGGCTGGGCCCTTCCTTGTGGGAGAAGGAGCCGGACGTTTGCCTTTTCAACAAGAGGCGCTGCCGCGGCCGAGCGCCATGAGATCTTGCGTCTGTGGGAAAGCACAGATCCCCACTGCTGTTGTGCCTGTAGATAGGGCGCCAAGGCACCGTGAAGAGCAGCAACAGCTTTCAGGGCTGGGCCCTTCCTTGTGGGAGAAGGAGCCGGACGTTTGCCTTTTAGGTAAGAGGCGCTGCCGCGGCCGAGCGCCATGAGAAGTTGCGTCTGTGGGAAAGCACAGATCCCCACTGCTGTTGTGCCTGTAGATAGGGCACCAAGGCACCGTGAAGAGCAGCATGAGCTTTCAGGGCTGGGCCCTTCCTTGTGGGAGAAGGAGCCGGACGTTTGCCTTTTCGGCAAGAGGCTCTGCCGCGGCCGAGCGCAATGAGATGTTGAGTCTCTTGGAATTCACAGATCCCCAGTGGTGTTGTGCCTGTAGATAGGGCGCCAAGGCACCGTGAAAAGCAGCAACAGCTTTCAGGGCTGGGCCCTTCCTTGTGGGAGAAGGAGCCGGACGTTTGCCTTTTCGGTAAGAGGCGCTGCCGCGGCCGAGCGCCATGAGATCTTGCGTCTCTGGGAAAGCACAGATCCCCACTGCTGTTGTGCCTGTAGATAGGGCACCAAGGCACCGTGAAGAGCAGCATGAGCTTTCAGGGCTGGGCCCTTCCTTGTGGGAGAAGGAGCCGGACGTTTGCCTTTTCGGCAAGAGGCTCTGCCGCGGCTGAGCGCAATGAGATGTTGCGTCTCTGGGAATTCACAGATCCCCACTGCTGTTGTGCCTGTAGATAGGGCGCCAAGGCACCGTGAAGAGCAGCAAGAGCTTACAGGGCTGGGCCCTTCCTTGTGGGAGAAGGAGCCGGACGTTTGCCTTTTCGGCAAGAGGCTCTGCCGCGGCCGAGCGCCATGAGATCTTGCGTCTCTGGGAAAGCACAGATCCCCACTGCTGTTGTGCCTGTACATAGGGAGCCAAGGCACCGTGAAGAGCAGCAAGAGCTTTGAAGGCTGGGCCCTTCCTTGTGGGAGAAGGAGCCGGAAGTTTGCTTTTCGGCAAGAGGTGCTGCCGCGGCCGAGCGCCATGAGAAGTTGCGTCTCTGGGAAAGCACAGATCCCCACTGCTGTTGTGCCTGTAGATAGGGCGCCAAGGCACCGTGAAGAGCAGCAACAGCTTTCAGGGCTGGGCCCTTCCTTGTGGGAGAAGGAGCCGGACGTTTGCCTTTTCGGCAAGAGGCGCTGCCGCGGCCGAGCGCCATGAGATCTTGCGTCTCTGGGAAAGCACAGATCCCCAGGGCTGTTGTGCCTGTAGATAGGGCGCCAAGGTACCGTCAAAAGCAGCAAGAGCTTTCAAGGATGGGCCCTTCCTTGTGGGAGAAGGAGCCGGACGTTTGCCTTTTCGGCAAGAGGCGCTGCCGCGGCCGAGCGCCATGAGATGTTGCGTCTGTGGGAGAGCACAGATCCCCCAGGGCTGTTGTGCCTGTAGATAGGGCGCCAAGGCACCGTCAAAAGCAGCAACAGCTTTCAGGGCTGGGCCCTTCCTTGTGGAGAAATGATGCGGACGTTTGCCTTTTCGGCAAGAGGCGCTGCCGCGGCCCCGAGCGCCATGAGATGTTTGCGTCTCTGGGAAATGCACAGATCCCCACTGCTCTTCTGCCTGTAGAGATAGGGCGCCAAGGCACCGTGAAGAGCAGCAAGAGCTTTCAAGGATGGGCCCTTCCTTGTGGGAGAAGGAGACCGGACGTTTGCCTTTTCGGCAAGAGGGCTCTGCCGCGGCCGAGCGCCATGCGATGTTGCGTCTCTGGGAAAGCACAGATCCCCACTGCTCTTCTGCCTGTAGATAGGGCGCCAAGGCACCCGTGAAGAGCAGCAAGAGCTTTCAGGGCTGGGCCCTTCCTTGTGGAGAGAAGGAGCCGGACGTTTGCCTGTTCGGCAAGAGGCGCTGCCGCGGCCGAGCGCAATGAGATGTTGAGTCTCTGGGAATTCACAGATCCCCAGTGCTGTATGTGCCTGTAGATAGGGCGCCAAGGCACCGTGAAGAGCATGCAAGAGCTTTCAAGGATGGGCCATTCCTTGTGGGAGAAGGAGCCGGACGTTTTCTTGTTTGGCAAGAGGCTCTGCCGCGGCCCAGCGCCATGAGATGTTTGCGTCTCTGGGAAAGCACAGATCCTCACTGCTCTTCTGCCTGTACATAGGGGGCCAAGGGCACCGTGAAGAGCAGCAACAGCTTTCAGGGCTGGGCCCTTCCTTGTGGGAGAAATGATGCGGACGTTTGCCTTTTCGTCAAGAGGCTCTGCCGCGGCCGGAGCGCCATGAGATGTTGCGTTCTGGGAAAGCACAGATCCCCACTGCTGTTGTGCCTGTAGATAGGGCGCCAAGGCACCGTGAAGAGCAGCAAGAGCTTTCAGGGCTGGGCCCTTCCTTGTGGGAGAAGGAGCCGGACGTTTGCCTTTTCGGCAAGAGGCTCTGCCGCGGCCGAGCGCCATGAGATGTTGCGTCTCTGGGAAAGCACAGATCCCCACTGCTGTTGTGCCTGTACATAGGGCGCCAAGGCACCGTGAAGAGCAGCAAGAGCTTTCAGGGCTGGGCCCTTCCTTGTGGGAGAAGGAGCCGGACGTTTGCCTTTTCGGCAACAGGCTCTGCCGCGGCCGAGCGCCATGAGATGTTGCGTCTCTGGGAAAGCACAGATCCCCACTGCTGTTGTGCCTGTAGATAGGGCGCCAAGCACCGTGAAGAGCAGCAAGAGCTTTCAGGGCTGGGCCCTTCCTTGTGGGAGAAGGAGCCGACGTTTGCCTTTTCGGCAAGAGGCTCTGCCGCGGCCGAGCGCCA
Source organism: Harpia harpyja (assembly GCF_026419915.1). NCBI lineage: Eukaryota > Metazoa > Chordata > Aves > Accipitriformes > Accipitridae > Harpia > Harpia harpyja. Next base: position 180,524 of record NW_026293195.1, on the reverse strand, counting down.
TGAGATGTTGCGTCTCTGGGAAAGCACAGATCCCCAGGGCTGTTGTGCCTGTACATAGGGCGCCAAGGCACCGTGAAGAGCAGCAAGAGCTTTCAGGGCTGGGCCCTTCCTTGTGGGAGAAGGAGCGGACGTTTGCCTTTTCGGCAACAGGCTCTGCCGCGGCCGAGCGCCATGAGATGTTGCGTCTCTGGGAAAGCACAGATCCCCACTGCTGTTGTGCCTGTACATAGGGCGCCAAGGCACCGTGAAGAGCAGCAAGAGCTTTGAAGGCTGGGCCCTTCCTTGTGGGAGAAGGAGCCGGACGTTTGCCTTTTCGGCAAGAGGCGCTGCCGCGGCCGAGCGCCATGAGATCTTGCGTTCTGTGGGAAAGCACAGATCCCCACTGCTGTTGTGCCTGTAGATAGGGCGCCAAGGCACCGTGAAGAGCAGCAAGACCTTTCAGGGCTGGGCCCTTCCTTGTGGGAGAAGGAGCCGGACGTTTGCCTTTTCGGCAAGAGGCGCTGCCGCGGGCCGAGCGCCATGAGATGTTGCATCTCTGGGAAAGCACAGATCCCCACTGCTGTTGTGCCTGTAGATAGGGCGCCAAGTTACCGTCAAAAGCAGCAAGAGCTTTCAAGGATGGGCCCTTCCTTGTGGGAGAAGGAGCCGGACGTTTGCCTTTTCGGCAAGAGAAGCTGCCGCGGCCGAGCGCCATGAGATGTTGCGTCTGTGGGAGAGCACAGATCCCCAGGGCTGTTGTGCCTGTAGATAGGGCGCCAAGGCACCGTCAAAAGCAGCAAGAGCTTTCAGGGCTGGGCCCTTCCTTGTGGGAGAAGGAGCCGGACGTTTGCCTTTTCGGCAAGAGGCTCTGCCGCGGCCGAGCGCCATGAGATGTTGCGTCTCTGGGAAAGCACAAGATCCCCACTGCTGTTGTGCCTGTAGATAGGGTGCCAAGGCACCATGAAGAGCAGCAAGAGCTTTCAAGGATGGGCCCTTCCTTGTGGGAGAAGGAGCCGGACGTTTGCCTTTTCGGACAATAGGCGCTGCCGCGGTCGAGCGCCATGAGATCTTGCGTCTCTGGGAAAGCACAGATCCCCACTGCTCTTCTGCCTGTAGATAGGGCGCCAAGGCACCGTGAAGAGCAGCAAGAGCTTTCAGGGCTGGGCCCTTCCTTGTGGGAGAAGGAGCCGGACGTTTGCCTTTTCGGCAAGAGGCTCTGCCGCGGCCGAGCGCCATGAGATGTTGCGTCTCTGGGAAAGCACAGATCCTCACTGCTCTTCTGCCTGTAGATAGGGGGCCAAGGCACCGTGAAGAGCAGCAACAGCTTTCAGGGCTGGGCCCTTCCTTGTGGGAGAATGATGCGGACGTTTGCCTTTTCGTCAAGAGGCGCTGCCGCGGCCGAGCGCCATGAGATCTTGCGTCTGTGGGAAAGCACAGATCCCCACTGCTGTTGTGCCTGTAGATAGGGCGCCAAGGCACCGTGAAGAGCAGCAAGAGCTTTCAGGGCTGGGCCCTTCCTTGTGGGAGAAGGAGCCGGGACGTTTGCCTTTTCGGCAAGAGGCTCTGACGCGGCCGAGCGCCATGAGATGTTGCGTCTCTGGGAAAGCACAGATCCCCACTGCTGTTGTGCCTGTACATAGGGCGCCAAGGCACCGTGAAGAGCAGCAAGAGCTTTGAAGGCTGGGCCCTTCCTTGTGGGAGAAGGAGCCGGGCGTTTGCCTTTTCGGCAAGAGGCTCTGCCGCGGCCGAGCGCCATGAGATCTTGCGTCTCTGGAAAGCACAGATCCCCACTGCTGTTGTGCCTGTAGATAGGGCGCCAAGGCACCGTGAAGAGCAGCAACAGCTTTCAAGGATGGGCCCTTCCTTGTGGGAGAAGGAGCCGGACGTTTGCCTGTTCGGCAAGAGGCTCTGCCGCGGCCGAGCGCCATGAGATGTTGCGTCTCTGGGAAAGCACAGATCCCCACTGCTGATGTGCCTGTAGATAGGGCGCCAAGGCACCGTGAAGAGCAGCAAGAGCTTTGAAGGCTGGGCCCTTCCTTGTGGGAGAAGGAGCCGGACGTTTGCCTTTTCGGCAAGAGGCTCTGCCGCGGGCCGAGCGCCATGAGATGTTGCGTCTCTGGGAAAGCACAGATCCCCAGGGCTGTTGTGCCTGTACATAGGGCGCCAAGGCACCGTGAAGAGCAGCAAGAGCTTTCAGGGCTGGGCCCTTCCTTGTGGGAGAAGGAGCCGGACGTTTGCCTTTTCGGCAAGAGGCTCTGCCGCGGCCGAGCGCCATGAGATGTTGCATCTCTGGGAAAGCACAGATCCCCACTGCTGTTGTGCTGTACATAGGGCGCCAAGGCACCGTGAAGAGCAGCAAGAGCTTTGAGGGCTGGGCCCTTCCTTGTGGGAGAAGGAGCCGGACGTTTGCCTTTTCGGCAAGAGGCGCTGCCGCGGCCGAGCGCCATGAGAACTTGTGTCTCTGGGAAAGCACAGATCCCCAGGGCTGTTGTGCCTGTAGATAGGGCGCCAAGGTACCGTGAAGAGCAGCAACAGCTTCAGGTCTGGGCCCTTCCTTGTGGGAGAAGGAGCCGGATGTTTGCCTTTTCGGCAAGAGGCGCTGCCGCGGCCGAGCGCCATGAGATCTTGCATCTCTGGGAAAGCACAGATCCCCACTGCTGTTGTGCCTGTAGATAGGGCGCCAAGGCACCGTGAAAAGCAGCAAGAGCTTTGAGGGCTGGGCCCTTCCTTGTGGGAGAAGGAGCCGGACGTTTGCCTTTTCAACAAGAGGCGCTACCGCGGCCGAGCGCCATGAGATCTTGCGTCTGTGGGAAAGCACAGATCCCCACTGCTGTTGTGCCTGTAGATAGGGCGCCAAGGCACCGTGAGGAGCAGCAAGAGCTTTCAGGGCTGGGCCCTTCCTTGTGGGAGACGGAGACGGACGTTTGCCTTTTAGGTAAGAGGCGCTGCTGCGGCCGAGCGCCATGAGAAGTTGCGTCTGTGGGAAAGCACAGATCCCCACTGCTGTTGTGCCTGTAGATAGGGCGCCAAGGCACCGTGAAGAGCAGCAACAGCTTTCAGGGCTGGGCCCTTCCTTGTGGGAGAAGGAGCCGGACGTTTGCCTGTTCGGCAAGAGGCTCTGCCACGGCCGAGCGCAATGAGATGTTGCGTCTCTGGGAATTCACAGATCCCCAGTGCTGTTGTGCCTGTAGATAGGGCGCCAAGGCACCGTGAAAAGCAGCAACAGCTTTCAGGGCTGGGCCCTTCCTTGTGGAGAATGATGCGGACGTTGGCCTTTTCGGCAAGAGGCTCTGCCGCGGCCGAGCGCCATGAGATCTTGCGTCTCTGGGAAAGCACAGATCCCCACTGCTGTTGTGCCTGTAGATAGGGTGCCAAGGCACCGTGAAGAGCAGCAAGAGCTTTCAAGGATGGGCCCTTCCTTGTGGGAGAAGGAGCCGGACGTTTGCCTTTTCGGCAAGAGGCTCTGCCGCGGCCGAGCGCCATGAGATCTTGCGTCTGTGGGAAAGCACAGATCTCCACTGCTGTTGTGCCTGTAGATAGGGCGCCAAGGCACCGTGAGAGCAGCAAGAGCTTTCAGGGCTGGGCCCTTCCTTGTGGGAGAAGGAGCCGGACGTTTGCCTTTTCGGCAAGAGAAGCGCCGCGGCCGAGCGCCATGAGATGTTGCGTCTGTGGGAGAGCACAGATCCCCAGGGCTGTTGTGCCTGTAGATAGGGGTGCCAAGGCACCGTCAAAAGCAGCATGAGCTTTCAGGGCTGGGCCCTTCCTTGTGGGAGAAGGAGCCGGACGTTTGCCTTTTCGGCAAGAGGCTCTGCCGCGGCCGAGCGCCATGAGATCTTGCGTCTCTGGGAAAGCACAGATCCCCACTGCTGTTGTGCCTGTACATAGGGCGCCAAGGCACCGTGAAGAGCAGCAAGAGCTTTGAAGGCTGGGCCCTTCCTTGTGGGAGAAGGAGCCGGACGTTTGCCTTTTCGGCAAGAGGCTCTGCCGCGGCCGAGCGCCATGAGATCTTGCGTCTCTGGGAAAGCACAGATCCCCACTGCTGTTGTGCCTGTACATAGGGCGCCAAGGCACCGTGAAGAGCAGCAAGAGCTTTCAGGGCTGGGCCATTCCTTGTGGGAGAAGGAGCCGGATGTTTGCCTTTTCAACAAGAGGCGCTGCCGCGGCCGAGCGCCATGAGATCTTGCGTCTGTGGGAAAGCACAGATCCCCACTGCTGTTGTGCCTGTAGATAGGGCGCCAAGGCACCGTGAGGAGCAGCAAGAGCTTTCAGGGCTGGGCCCTTCCTTGTGGGAGAAGGAGCCGGACGTTTGCCTTTTCGGCAAGAGGCGCTGCCGCGGCCGAGCGCCATGAGAAGTTGCGTCTGTGGGAAAGCACAGATCCCCACTGCTGTTGTGCCTGTAGATAGGGCACCAAGGCACCGTGAAGAGCAGCATGAGCTTTCAGGGCTGGGCCCTTCCTTGTGGGAGAAGGAGCCGGACGTTTGCCTGTTCGGCAAGAGGCTGTGCCGCGGCCGAGCGCAATGAGATGTTGAGTCTCTGGGAATTCACAGATCCCCACTGCTATTGTGCCTGTAGATAGGGCGCCAAGGAACCGTGAAGAGCAGCAACAGCTTTCAGGGCTGGGCCCTTCCTTGTGGGAGAAGGAGCCGGACGTTTGCCTTTTCGGCAAGAGAAGATGCCGCGGCCGAGCGCCATGAGATGTTGCGTCTGTGGGAGAGCACAGATCCCCAGGGCTGTTGTGCCTGTAGATAGGGCGCCAAGGCACCGTCAAAAGCAGCAAGAGCTTTCAGGGCTGGGCCCTTCCTTGTGGGAGAAGGAGCCGGACGTTTGCCTTTTCGGCAAGAGGCGCTGCCGCGGCCGAGCGCCATGAGATCTTGCGTCTCTGGGAAAGCACAGATCCCCACTGCTGTTGTGCCTCTACATAGTGCGCCAAGGCACCGTGAAGAGCAGCAAGAGCTTTGAAGGCTGGGCCCTTCCTTGTGGGAGAAGGAGCCGGACGTTTGCCTTTTCAACAAGAGGCGCTGCCGCGGCCGAGCGCCATGAGATCTTGCGTCTGTGGGAAAGCACAGATCCCCACTGCTGTTGTGCCTGTAGATAGGGCGCCAAGGCACCGTGAAGAGCAGCAACAGCTTTCAGGGCTGGGCCCTTCCTTGTGGGAGAAGGAGCCGGACGTTTGCCTTTTAGGTAAGAGGCGCTGCCGCGGCCGAGCGCCATGAGAAGTTGCGTCTGTGGGAAAGCACAGATCCCCACTGCTGTTGTGCCTGTAGATAGGGCACCAAGGCACCGTGAAGAGCAGCATGAGCTTTCAGGGCTGGGCCCTTCCTTGTGGGAGAAGGAGCCGGACGTTTGCCTTTTCGGCAAGAGGCTCTGCCGCGGCCGAGCGCAATGAGATGTTGAGTCTCTTGGAATTCACAGATCCCCAGTGGTGTTGTGCCTGTAGATAGGGTGCCAAGGCACCGTGAAAAGCAGCAACAGCTTTCAGGGCTGGGCCCTTCCTTGTGGGAGAAGGAGCCGGACGTTTGCCTTTTCGGTAAGAGGCGCTGCCGCGGCCGAGCGCCATGAGATCTTGCGTCTCTGGGAAAGCACAGATCCCCACTGCTGTTGTGCCTGTAGATAGGGCACCAAGGCACCGTGAAGAGCAGCATGAGCTTTCAGGGCTGGGCCCTTCCTTGTGGGAGAAGGAGCCGGACGTTTGCCTTTTCGGCAAGAGGCTCTGCCGCGGCTGAGCGCAATGAGATGTTGCGTCTCTGGGAATTCACAGATCCCCACTGCTGTTGTGCCTGTAGATAGGGCGCCAAGGCACCGTGAAGAGCAGCAAGAGCTTACAGGGCTGGGCCCTTCCTTGTGGGAGAAGGAGCCGGACGTTTGCCTTTTCGGCAAGAGGCTCTGCCGCGGCCGAGCGCCATGAGATCTTGCGTCTCTGGGAAAGCACAGATCCCCACTGCTGTTGTGCCTGTACATAGGGAGCCAAGGCACCGTGAAGAGCAGCAAGAGCTTTGAAGGCTGGGCCCTTCCTTGTGGGAGAAGGAGCCGGAAGTTTGCTTTTCGGCAAGAGGTGCTGCCGCGGCCGAGCGCCATGAGAAGTTGCGTCTCTGGGAAAGCACAGATCCCCAGTGCTGTTGTGCCTGTAGATAGGGCGCCAAGGCACCGTGAAGAGCAGCAACAGCTTTCAGGGCTGGGCCCTTCCTTGTGGGAGAAGGAGCCGGACGTTTGCCTTTTCGGCAAGAGGCGCTGCCGCGGCCGAGCGCCATGAGATCTTGCGTCTCTGGGAAAGCACAGATCCCCAGGGCTGTTGTGCCTGTAGATAGGGCGCCAAGGTACCGTCAAAAGCAGCAAGAGCTTTCAAGGATGGGCCCTTCCTTGTGGGAGAAGGAGCCGGACGTTTGCCTTTTCGGCAAGAGGCGCTGCCGCGGCCGAGCGCCATGAGATGTTGCGTCTGTGGGAGAGCACAGATCCCCAGGGCTGTTGTGCCTGTAGATAGGGCGCCAAGGCACCGTCAAAAGCAGCAACAGCTTTCAGGGCTGGGCCCTTCCTTGTGGGAGAATGATGCGGACGTTTGCCTTTTCGGCAAGAGGCGCTGCCGCGGCCGAGCGCCATGAGATGTTGCGTCTCTGGGAAAGCACAGATCCCCACTGCTCTTCTGCCTGTAGATAGGGCGCCAAGGCACCGTGAAGAGCAGCAAGAGCTTTCAGGGCTGGGCCCTTCCTTGTGGGAGAAGGAGCCGGACGTTTGCCTTTTCGGCAAGAGGCTCTGCCGCGGCCGAGCGCCATGAGATCTTGCGTCTCTGGGAAAGCACAGATCCCCACTGCTGTTGTGCCTGTAGATAGGGTGCCAAGGCACCGTGAAGAGCAGCAAGAGCTTTCAAGGATGGGCCCTTCCTTGTGGGAGAAGGAGCCGGACGTTTGCCTTTTCGGCAAGAGGCTCTGCCGCGGCCGAGCGCCATGCGATGTTGCGTCTCTGGGAAAGCACAGATCCCCACTGCTCTTCTGCCTGTAGATAGGGCGCCAAGGCACCGTGAAGAGCAGCAAGAGCTTTCAGGGCTGGGCCCTTCCTTGTGGGAGAAGGAGCCGGACGTTTGCCTGTTCGGCAAGAGGCGCTGCCGCGGCCGAGCGCAATGAGATGTTGAGTCTCTGGGAATTCACAGATCCCCAGTGCTGTTGTGCCTGTAGATAGGGCGCCAAGGCACCGTGAAGAGCAGCAACAGCTTTCAGGGCTGGGCCCTTCCTTGTGGGAGAAGGAGCCGGACGTTTGCCTTTTCGGCAAGAGAAGCTGCCGCGGCCGAGCGCCATGAGATGTTGCGTCTGTGGGAGAGCACAGATCCCCAGGGCTGTTTTGCCTGTAGATAGGGCGCCAAGGCACCGTCAAAAGCAGCAAGAGCTTTCAGGGCTGGGCCCTTCCTTGTGGGAGAAGGAGCCGGACGTTTGCCTTTTCGGCAAGAGGCTCTGCCGCGGCCGAGCGCCATGAGATGTTGCGTCTCTGGGAAAGCACAGATCCCCACTGCTGTTGTGCCTGTACATAGGGCGCCAAGGCACCGTGAAGAGCAGCAAGAGCTTTGAAGGCTGGGCCCTTCCTTGTGGGAGAAGGAGCCGGACGTTTGCCTTTTCGGCAAGAGGCTCTGCCGCGGCCGAGCGCCATGAGATCTTGCGTCTCTGGGAAAGCACAGATCCCCACTGCTGTTGTGCCTGTACATAGGGCGCCAAGGCACCGTGAAGAGCAGCAAGAGCTTTCAGGGCTGGACCATTCCTTGTGGGAGAAGGAGCCGGATGTTTGCCTTTTCAACAAGAGGCGCTGCCGCGGCCGAACGCCATGAGATCTTGCGTCTGTGGGAAAGCACAGATCCCCACTGCTGTTGTGCCTGTAGATAGGGCGCCAAGGCACCGTGAAGAGCAGCAACAGCTTTCAGGGCTGGGCCCTTCCTTGTGGGAGAAGCAGCCGGACGTTTGCCTTTTAGGTAAGAGGCGCTGCCGCGGCCGAGCGCCATGAGAAGTTGCGTCTCTGGGAAAGCACAGATCCCCACTGCTGTTGTGCCTGTAGATAGGGCACCAAGGCACCGTGAAGAGCAGCAACAGCTTTCAGGGCTGGGCCCTTCCTTGTGGGAGAAGGAGCCGGACGTTTGCCTTTTCGGCAAGAGGCGCTGCCGCGGCCGAGCGCCATGAGATCTTGCGTCTCTGGGAAAGCACAGATCCCCAGGGCTGTTGTGCCTGTAGATAGGGCGCCAAGGTACCGTCAAAAGCAGCAAGAGCTTTCAAGGATGGGCCCTTCCTTGTGGGAGAAGGAGCCGGACGTTTGCCTTTTCGGCAAGAGGCTCTGCCGCGGCCGAGCGCCATGAGATGTTGCGTCTGTGGGAGAGCACAGATCCCCAGGGCTGTTGTGCCTGTAGATAGGGCGCCAAGGCACCGTCAAAAGCAGCAACAGCTTTCAGGGCTGGGCCCTTCCTTGTGGGAGAAGGAGCCGGACGTTTGCCTTTTCGGCAAGAGGCTCTGCCGCGGCCGAGCGCCATGAGATCTTGCGTCTCTGGGAAAGCACAGATCCCCACTGCTGTTGTGCCTGTAGATAGGGCGCCAAGGCACCGTGAAGAGCAGCAAGAGCTTACAGGGCTGGGCCCTTCCTTGTGGGAGAAGGAGCCGGACGTTTGCCTTTTCGGCAAGAGGCTCTGCCGCGGCCGAGCGCCATGAGATCTTGCGTCTCTGGGAAAGCACAGATCCCCACTGCTGTTGTGCCTGTAGATAGGGTGCCAAGGCACCGTGAAGAGCAGCAAGAGCTTTCAAGGATGGGCCCTTCCTTGTGGGAGAAGGAGCCGGACGTTTGCCTTTTCGGCAAGAGGCGCTGCCGCGGCCGAGCGCCATGAGATGTTGCGTCTCTGGGAAAGCACAGATCCCCACTGCTGTTGTGCCTGTAGATAGGGCGCCAAGGCACCGTGAAGAGCAGCAAGAGCTTTCAGGGCTGGGCCCTTCCTTGTGGGAGAAGGAGCCGGACGTTTGCCTGTTTGGCAAGAGGCTCTGCCGCGGCCGAGCGCCATGAGATGTTGCGTCTCTGGGAAAGCACAGATCCCCACTGCTGTTGTGCCTGTAGATAGGGTGCCAAGGCACCGTGAAGAGCAGCAAGAGCTTTCAAGGATGGGCCCTTCCTTGTGGGAGAAGGAGCCGGACGTTTTCTTGTTTGGCAAGAGGCTCTGCCGCGGCCCAGCGCCATGAGATGTTGCGTCTCTGGGAAAGCACAGATCCTCACTGCTCTTCTGCCTGTACATAGGGGGCCAAGGCACCGTGAAGAGCAGCAACAGCTTTCAGGGCTGGGCCCTTCCTTGTGGGAGAATGATGCGGACGTTTGCCTTTTCGTCAAGAGGCTCTGCCGCGGCCGAGCGCCATGAGATGTTGCGTCTCTGGGAAAGCACAGATCCCCACTGCTGTTGTGCCTGTACATAGGGCGCCAAGGCACCGTGAAGAGCAGCAAGAGCTTTCAGGGCTGGGCCCTTCCTTGTGGGAGAAGGAGCCGGACGTTTGCCTTTTCGGCAAGAGGCTCTGCCGCGGCCGAGCGCCATGAGATCTTGCGTCTCTGGGAAAGCACAGATCCCCAACTGCTGTTGTGCCTGTAGATAGGGCGCCAAGGCACCGTGAAGAGCAGCAAGAGCTTTCAGGGCTGGGCCCTTCCTTGTGGGAGAAGGAGCCGGACGTTTGCCTTTTCGGCAAGAGGCTCTGCCGCGGCCGAGCGCCATGAGATCTTGCGTCTCTGGGAAAGCACAGATCCCCACTGCTGTTGTGCCTGTACATAGGGCGCCAAGGCACCGTGAAGAGCAGCAAGAGCTTTGAAGGCTGGGCCCTTCCTTGTGGGAGAAGGAGCCGGACGTTTGCTTTTCGGCAAGAGGTGCTGCCGCGGCCGAGCGCCATGAGAAGTTGCGTCTCTGGGAAAGCACAGATCCCCAGTGCTGTTGTGCCTGTAGATAGGGCGCCAAGGCACCGTGAAGAGCAGCAAGAGCTTTCAGGGCTGGGCCTTCCTTGTGGGAGAAGGAGCCAGACGTTTGCCTTTTCGGCAAGAGGCTCTGCCGCGGCCGAGCGCCATGAGATCTTGCGTCTGTGGGAAAGCACAGATCCCCACTGCTGTTGTGCCTGTACATAGGGCGCCAAGGCACCGTGAAGAGCAGCAACAGCTTTCAGGGCTGGGCCCTTCCTTGTGGGAGAAGGAGCCGGACGTTTGCCTTTTCGGCAAGAGGCTCTGCCGCGGCCGAGCGCCATGAGATCTTGCGTCTCTGGGAAAGCACAGATCCCCAGGGCTGTTGTGCCTGTAGATAGGGCGCCAAGGTACCGTCAAAAGCAGCAAGAGCTTTCAAGGATGGGCCCTTCCTTGTGGGAGAAGGAGCCGGACGTTTGCCTTTTCGGCAAGAGAAGCTGCCGCGGCCGAGCGCCATGAGATGTTGCGTCTGTGGGAGAGCACAGATCCCCAGGGCTGTTGTGCCTGTAGATAGGGCGCCAAGGCACCGTCAAAAGCAGCAACAGCTTTCAGGGCTGGGCCCTTCCTTGTGGGAGAAGGAGCCGGACGTTTGCCTTTTCGGCAAGAGGCTCTGCCGCGGCCGAGCGCCATGAGATGTTGTGTCTCTGGGAAAGCACAGATCCCCACTGCTGTTGTGCCTGTAGATAGGGCGCCAAGGCACCGTGAAGAGCAGCAAGAGCTTTCAGGGCTGGGCCCTTCCTTGTGGGAGAAGGAGCCGGACGTTTGCCTTTTCGGCAAGAGGCGCTGCCGCGGCCGAGCGCCATGAGATGTTGCGTCTCTGGGAAAGCACAGATCCCCACTGCTCTTCTGCCTGTAGATAGGGCGCCAAGGCACCGTGAAGAGCAGCAAGAGCTTTCACGGCTGGGCCCTTCCTTGTGGGAGAAGGAGCCGGACGTTTGCCTTTTCGGCAAGAGGCTCTGCCGCGGCCGAGCGCCATGAGATGTTGCGTCTCTGGGAAAGCACAGATCCCCACTGCTGTTGTGCCTGTACATAGGGCGCCAAGGCACCGTGAAGAGCAGCAAGAGCTTTCAGGGCTGGGCCCTTCCTTGTGGGAGAAGGAGCCGGACGTTTGCCTTTTCGGCAAGAGGCTCTGCCGCGGCCGAGCGCCATGAGATGTTGCGTCTCTGGGAAAGCACAGATCCCCACTGCTGCTGTGCCTGTAGATAGGGCGCCAAGGCACCGTGAAGAGCAGCAAGAGCTTTGAGGGCTGGGCCCTTCCTTGTGGGAGAAGGAGCCGGACGTTTGCCTTTTCGGCAAGAGGCGCTGCCGCGGCCGAGCGCCATGAGATGTTGCGTCTCTGGGAAAGCACAGATCCCCAGGGCTGTTGTGCCTGTAGATAGGGCGCCAAGGCACCGTCAAAAGCAGCAAGAGCTTTCAGGGCTGGGCCCTTCCTTGTGGGAGAAGGAGCCGGACGTTTGCCTTTTCGGCAAGAGAAGCTGCCGCGGCCGAGCGCCATGAGATGTTGCGTCTGTGGGAGAGCACAGATCCCCAGGGCTGTTGTGCCTGTAGATAGGGCGCCAAGGCACCGTGAAGAGCAGCAAGAGCTTTCAGGGCTGGGCCCTTCCTTGTGGGAGAAGGAGCCGGACGTTTGCCTTTTCGGCAAGAGGCGCTGCCGCGGCCCGAGCGCCATGAGATCTTGCGTCTCTGGGAAAGCACAGATACCCACTGCTCTTCTGCCTGTAGATAGGGCGCCAAGGCACCGTGAAGAGCAGCAAGAGCTTACAGGGCTGGGCCCTTCCTTGTGGGAGAAGGAGCCGGACGTTTGCCTTTTCGGCAAGAGGCTCTGCCGCGGCCGAGCGCCATGAGATCTTGCGTCTCTGGGAAAGCACAGATCCCCAGGGCTGTTGTGCCTGTAGATAGGGTGCCAAGGCACCGTGAAGAGCAGCAAGAGCTTTCAAGGATGGGCCCTTCCTTGTGGGAGAAGGAGCCGGACGTTTTCCTTTTCGGCAAGAGGCGCTGCCGCGGCCGAGCGCCATGAGCTGTTGCGTCTCTGGGAAAACACAGATCCCCACTGCTCTTCTGCCTGTAGATAGGGCGCCAAGGCACCGTGAAGAGCAGCAAGAGCTTTCAGGGCTGGGCCCTTCCTTGTGGGAGAAGGAGCCGGACGTTTGCCTGTTTGGCAAGAGGCTCTGCCGCGGCCGAGCGCCATGAGATGTTGCGTCTCTGGGAAAGCACAGATCCCCACTGCTGTTGTGCCTGTAGATAGGGTGCCAAGGCACCATGAAGAGCAGCAAGAGCTTTCAAGGATGGGCCCTTCCTTGTGGGAGAAGGAGCCGGACGTTTTCTTTTTCGGCAAGAGGCTCTGCCGCGGCCCATGCCATGAGATGTTGCGTCTCTGGGAAAGCACAGATCCTCACTGCTCTTCTGCCTGTAGATAGGGGGCCAAGGCACCGTGAAGAGCAGCAACAGCTTTCAGGGCTGGGCCCTTCCTTGTGGGAGAATGATGCGGACGTTTGCCTTTTCGTCAAGAGGCTCTGCCGCGGCCGAGCGCCATGAGATCTTGCGTCTCTGGGAAAGCACAGATCCCCACTGCTGTTGTGCCTGTAGATAGGGCGCCAAGGCACCGTGAAGAGCAGCAAGAGCTTTGAGGGCTGGGCCCTTCCTTGTGGGAGAAGGAGCCGGACGTTTGCCTTTTCGGCAAGAGGCTCTGCCGCGGCCGAGCGCCATGAGATGTTGCGTCTCTGGGAAAGCACAGATCCCCAGTGCTGTTGTGCCTGTAGATAGGGCGCCAAGGCACCGTGAAGAGCAGCAAGAGCTTTGAAGGCTGGGCCCTTCCTTGTGGGAGAAGGAGACGGACGTTTGCCTTTTCGGCAAGAGGCTCTGCCGCGGCCGAGCGCCATGAGATCTTGCGTCTCTGGGAAAGCACAGATCCCCACTGCTGTTGTGCCTGTAGATAGGGCGCCAAGGCACCGTGAAGAGCAGCAAGAGCTTTCAGGGCTGGGCCCTTCCTTGTGGGAGAAGGAGCCGGACGTTTGCCTTTTCGGCAAGAGGCTCTGCCGCGGCCGAGCGCCATGAGATGTTGCGTCTCTGGGAAAGCACAGATCCCCAACTGCTGTTGTGCCTGTAGATAGGGCGCCAAGGCACCGTGAAGAGCAGCAAGAGATTTCAGGGCTGGGCCCTTCCTTGTGGGAGAAGGAGCCGGACGTTTGCCTGTTCGGCAAGAGGCTCTGCCGCGGCCGAGCGCAATGAGATGTTGCGTCTCTGGGAATTCACAGATCCCCAGTGCTGTTGTGCCTGTAGATAGGGCGCCAAGGCACCGTGAAGAGCAGCAAGAGCTTTGAGGGCTGGGCCCTTCCTTGTGGGAGAAGGAGCCGGACGTTTGCCTTTTCGGCAAGAGGCTCTGCCGCGGCCGAGCGCCATGAGATCTTGCGTCTCTGGGAAAACACAGATCCCCACTGCTGTTGTGCCTGTACATAGGGCGCCAAGGCACCGTGAAGAGCAGCAAGAGCTTTGAAGGGTGGGCCCTTCCTTGTGGGAGAAGGAGCCGGACGTTTGCTTTTCGGCAAGAGGCTCTGCCGCGGCCGAGCGCCATGAGAAGTTGCGTCTCTGGGAAAGCACAGATCCCCACTGCTATTGTGCCTGTAGATAGGGCGCCAAGGCACCGTGAAGAGCAGCAAGAGCTTTCAGGGCTGGGCCCTTCCTTGTGGGAGAAGGAGCCGGACGTTTGCCTTTTCGGCAAGACGCTCTGCCGCGGCCGAGCGCCATGAGATCTTGCGTCTGTGGGAAAGCACAGATCCCCACTGCTGTTGTGCCTGTAGATAGGGCGCCAAGGCACCGTGAAGAGCAGCAACAGCTTTCAGGGCTGGGCCCTTCCTTGTGGGAGAAGGAGCCGGACGTTTGCCTTTTCGGCAAGAGGCGCTGCCGCGGCCGAGCGCCATGAGATCTTGCGTCTCTGGGAAAGCACAGATCCCCAGGGCTGTTGTGCCTGTAGATAGGGCACCAAGGTACCGTCAAAAGCAGCAAGAGCTTTCAAGGATGGGCCCTTCCTTGTGGGAGAAGGAGCCGGACGTTTGCCTTTTCGGCAAGAGAAGCTGCCGCGGCCGAGCGCCATGAGATGTTGCGTCTGTGGGAGAGCACAGATCCCCAGGGCTGTTGTGCCTGTAGATAGGGCGCCAAGGCACCGTGAAGAGCAGCAAGAGCTTTCAGGGCTGGGCCCTTCCTTGTGGGAGAAGGAGCCGGACGTTTGCCTTTTCGGCAAGAGGCTCTGCTGCGGCCCGAGCGCCATGAGATGTTGCGTCTCTGGGAAAGCACAGATCCCCACTGCTGTTGTGCCTGTAGATAGGGCGCCAAGGCACCGTGAAGAGCAGCAAGAGCTTTGAGGGCTGGGCCCTTCCTTGTGGGAGAAGGAGCCGGACGTTTGCCTTTTCGGCAAGAGGCTCTGCCGCGGCCGAGCGCCATGAGATCTTGCGTCTCTGGGAAAGCACAGATCCCCACTGCTCTTCTGCCTGTAGATAGGGCGCCAAGGCACCGTGAAGAGCAGCAAGAGCTTTGAATGCTGGGCCCTTCCTTGTGGGAGAAGGAGCCGGACGTTTGCCTTTTCGGCAAGAGGCTCTGCCGCGGCCGAGCGCCATGAGATGTTGCGTCTCTGGGAAAGCACAGATCCCCACTGCTGTTGTGCCTGTACATAGGGCGCCAAGGCACCGTGAAGAGCAGCAAGAGCTTTCAGGGCTGGGCCCTTCCTTGTGGGAGAAGGAGCCGGACGTTTGCCTTTTCGGCAAGAGGCGCTGCCGCGGCCGAGCGCCATGAGATCTTGTGTCTCTGGGAAAGCACAGATCCCCACTGCTGTTGTGCCTGTAGATAGGGCGCCAAGGTACCGTCAAAAGCAGCAACAGCTTTCAGGTCTGGGCCCTTCCTTGTGGGAGAAGGAGCCGGACGTTTGCCTTTTCGGCAAGAGGCGCTGCCGCGGCCGAGCGCCATGAGATGTTGCGTCTCTGGGAAAGCACAGATCCCCAGGGCTGTTGTGCCTGTATATAGGGCGCCAAGGCACCGTGAAAAGCAGCAACAGCTTTCAGGGCTGGGCCCTTCCTTGTGGGAGAAGGAGCCGGACGTTTGCCTTTTCAACAAGAGGCGCTGCCGCGGCCGAGGCGCCATGAGATCTTGCGTCTGTGGGAAAGCACAGATCCCCACTGCTGTTGTGCCTGTAGATAGGGCGCCAAGGCACCGTGAAGAGCAGCAAGAGCTTTCAGGGCTGGGCCCTTCCTTGTGGGAGAAGGAGCCGGATGTTTGCCTTTTAGGTAAGAGGCGCTGCCGCGGCCGAGCGCCATGAGAAGTTGCGTCTGTGGGAAAGCACAGATCCCCACTGCTGTTGTGCCTGTAGATAGGGCACCAAGGCACCGTGAAGAGCAGCATGAGCTTTCAGGGCTGGGCCCTTCCTTGTGGGAGAAGGAGCCGGACGTTTGCCTGTTCGGCAAGAGGCTCTGCCGCGGCCGAGCGCAATGAGATGTTGCGTTTCTGGGAATTCACAGATCCCCAGTGCTGTTGTGCCTGTAGATAGGGCGCCAAGGCACCGTGAAAAGCAGCAACAGCTTTCAGGGCTGGGCCCTTCCTTGTGGGAGAAGGAGCCGGACGTTTTCCTTTTCAACAAGAGGCGCTGCCGCGGCCGAGCGCAATGAGATCTTACGTCTCTGGGAGAGCACAGATCCCCACTGCTGCTGTGCCTGTAGATAGGGCGCCAAGGCACCGTGAAGGGCAGCAAGAGCTTTGAGGGCTGGGCCCTTCCTTGTGGGAGAATGATACGGACGTTTGCCTTTTCGGCAAGAGGCTCTGCCGCGGCCGAGCGCCATGAGATGTTGCGTCTCTGGGAAAGCACAGATCCCCACTGCTGTTGTGCCTGTAGATAGGGTGCCAAGGCACCGTGAAGAGCAGCAAGAGCTTTCAAGGATGGGCCCTTCCTTGTGGGAGAAGGAGCCGGACGTTTGCCTTTTCGGCAAGAGGCTCTGCCGCGGCCGAGCGCCATGAGATGTTGCGTCTGTGGGAAAGCACAGATCCCCACTGCTGTTGTGCCTGTAGATAGGGCGCCAAGGCACCGTGAAGAGCAGCAAGAGCTTTCAGGGCTGGGCCCTTCCTTGTGGGAGAAGGAGCCGGACGTTTGCCTTTTCGGCAAGAGGCGCTGCCGCGGCCGAGCGCCATGAGAAGTTGCGTCTCTGGGAAAGCACAGATCCCCAGTGCTGTTGTGCCTGTAGATAGGGCGCCAAGGCACCGTGAAGAGCAGCAAGAGCTTTCAGGGCTGGGCCCTTCCTTGTGGGAGAAGGAGCCGGACGTTTGCCTGTTCGGCAAGAGGCTCTGCCGCGGCCGAGCGCCATGAGATCTTGCGTCTCTGGGAAAGCACAGATCCCCACTGCTGTTGTGCCTGTAGATAGGGCACCAAGGCACCGTGAAGAGCAGCAAGAGCTTTCAGGGCTGGGCCCTTCCTTGTGGGAGAAGGAGCCGGACGTTTGCCTTTTCGGGAAAAGGCGCTGCCGCGGCCGAGCGCCATGAGATCTTGCGTCTCTGGGAAAGCACAGATCCCCAGGGCTGTAGTGCCTGTAGATAGGGCGCCAAGGCACCGTGAAGAGCAGCAAGAGCTTTCAGGGCTGGGCCCTTCCTTGTGGGAGAAGGAGCCGGACGTTTGCCTTTTCGGCAAGAGGCTCTGCCGCGGCCGAGCACCATGAGATCTTGCGTCTCTGGGAAAGCACAGATCCCCACTGCTGTTGTGCCTGTAGATAGGGCGATAAGGCACCGTGAAGAGCAGCAAGAGCTTTCAGGGCTGGGCCCTTCCTTGTGGGAGAAGGAGCCGGACGTTTGCCTTTTCGGCAAGAGGCGCTGCCGCGGCCGAGCGCCATGAGATGTTGCGTCTCTGGGAAAGCACAGATCCCCACTGCTGTTGTGCCTGTAGATAGGGCGCCAAGGCACCGTCAAAAGCAGCAAGAGCTTTCAGGGCTGGGCCCTTCCTTGTGGGAGAAGGAGCCGGACGTTTGCCTTTTCGACAAGAGGTGCTGCCGCGGCCGAGCGCCATGAGATGTTGCGTCTCTGGGAAAGCACAGATCCCCACTGCTGTTGTGCCTGTAGATAGGGCACCAAGGCACCGTGAAGAGCAGCAAGATCTTTCAGGGCTGGGCCCATCCTTGTGGGAGAAGGAGCCGGACGTTTGCCTTTTCGGCAAGAGGCTCTGCCGCGGCCGAGCGCCATGAGATGTTGCGTCTCTGGGAAAGCACAGATCCCCAGTGCTGTTGTGCCTGTAGATAGGGCGCCAAGGCACCGTGAAGAGCAGCAAGAGCTTTCAGGGCTGGGCCCTTCCTTGTGGGAGAAGGAGCCGGACGTTTGCCTTTTCGGCAAGAGGCGCTGCCGCGGCCGAGCGCCATGAGATCTTGCGTCTCTGGGAAAGCACAGATCCCCAGGGCTGTTGTGCCTGTAGATAGGGCGCCAAGGCACCGTGAAGAGCAGCAACAGCTTTCAGGGCTGGGCCCTTCCTTGTGGGAGAAGGAGCCGGACGTTTGCCTTTTCGGCAAGAGGCTCTGCCGCGGCCGAGCGCCATGAGATGTTGCGTCTGTGGGAAAGCACAGATCCCCACTGCTGTTGTGCCTGTAGATAGGGCGCCAAGGCACCGTGAAGAGCAGCAAGAGCTTTCAGGGCTGGGCCCTTCCTTGTGGGAGAAGGAGCTGGACGTTTGCCTTTTCGGTAAGAGGCGCTGCCGCGGCCGAGCGCCATGAGATCGTGCGTCTGTGGGAAAGCACAGATCCCCACTGCTGTTGTGCCTGTAGATAGGGCGCCAAGGCACCGTGAAGAGCAGCATGAGCTTTCAGGGCTGGGCCCTTCCTTGTGGGAGAAGGAGCAGGACGTTTGCCTGTTCGGCAAGAGGCTGTGCCGCGGCCGAGCGCAATGAGATGTTGCGTCTCTGGGAATTCACAGATCCCCAGTGCTGTTGTGCTTTTAGATAGGGCGCCAAGGCACCGTTAAGAGCAGCAAGAGCTTTGAGGGCTGAGCCCTTCCTTGTGGGAGAAGGAGCCGGACGTTTGCCTTTTCGGCAAGAGGCGCTGCCGCGGCCGAGCGTCATGAGATTTGCGTCTCTGGGAAAGCACCGATCCCCACTGCTCTTCTGCCTGTAGATAGGGCACCAAGGCACCGTGAAGAGCAGCATGAGCTTTCAGGGCTGGCCCCTTCCTTGTGGGAGAAGGAGCCGGACGTTTGCCTGTTCGGCAAGAGGCTCTGCTGCGGCCGAGCGCCATGAGATGTTGCGTCTCTGGGAAAGCACAGATCCCCACTGCTGTTGTGCCTGTAGATAGGGCGCCAAGGCACCGTGAAGAGCAGCAAGAGCTTTCAGGGCTGGGCCCTTCCTTGTGGGAGAAGGAGCCGGACGTTTGCCTTTTCGGCAAGAGGCTCTGCCGCGGCCGAGCGCCATGAGATGTTGCGTCTCTGGGAAAGCACAGATCCCCACTGCTGTTGTGCCTGTAGATAGGGTGCCAAGGCACCGTGAAGAGCAGCAACAGCTTTCAAGGATAGGCCGTTCCTTGTGGGAGAAGGAGCCGGACGTTTGCCTTTTCGGCAAGAGGCTCTGCCGCGGCCGAGCGCCATGAGATCTTGCGTCTCTGGGAAAGCACAGATCCCCAGTGCTGTTGTGCCTGTAGATAGGGCGCCAAGGCACCGTGAAGAGCAGCAAGAGCTTTCAGGGCTGGGCCCTTCCTTGTGGGAGAAGGAGCCGGACGTTTTCCTTTTCGGCAAGAGGCTCTGCCGCGGCCGAGCGCCATGAGATCTTGCGTCTCTGGGAAAGCACAGATCCCCACTGCTCTTCTGCCTGTAGATAGGGCGCCAAGGCACCATGAAGAGCAGCAAGAGCTTTCAGGGCTGGGCCCTTCCTTGTGGGAGAAGGAGCCGGACGTTTGCCTTTTCGGCAAGAGGCGTTGCCGCGGCCAAGCGTGCCGCGGCCAAGCGCCATGAGATGTTGCGTCTGTGGGAAAGCACAGATCCCCAGGGCTGTTGTGCCTGTAGATAGGGCGCCAAGGCACCGTGAAGAGCAGCAAGAGCTTTCAGGGCTGGGCCCCTTCCTTGTGGGAGAAGGAGCTGGACGTTTGCCTTTTCGGCAAGAGGCGCTGCCCGCGGCCGAGCGCCATGAGATCTTGCGTCTCATGGAAAAGCACAGATCCCCACTACTGTTGTGCCTGTAGATAGGGCGCCAAGGCACCGTGAAGGGCAGCAACAGCTTTCAGGGCTGGGCCCTTCCTTGTGGGAGAAGGAGCCGGACGTTTGCCTTTTCGGCAAGAGGCTCTGCCACGGCCGAGCGCCATGAGATGTTGCGTCTCTGGGAAAGCACAGATCCCCACTGCTGTCGTGCCTGTAGATAGGGCGCCAAGGCACCGTGAAGAGCAGCAAGAGCTTTCAGGGCTGGGCCCTTCCTTGTGGGAGAAGGAGCCGGACGTTTGCCTTTTCGGCAAGAGGCTCTGCCGCGGCCGAGCGCCATGAGATGTTGCGTCTCTGGGAAAGCACAGATCCCCACTGCTGTTGTGCCTGTAGATAGGGCGCCAAGGCACCGTGAAGAGCAGCAAGAGCTTACAGGGCTGGGCCCTTCCTTGTGGGAGAAGGAGACGGACGTTTGCCTTTTCGGCAAGAGGCTCTGCCGCGGCCGAGCGCCATGAGAATGTTGCGTCTCTGGGAAAGCACAGATCCCCACTGCTGTTGTGCCTGTAGATAGGGTGCCAAGGCACCGTGAAGAGCAGCAAGAGCTTTCAAGGATGGGCCCTTCCTTGTGGGAGAAGGAGCCGGACGTTTGCCTTTTCGGCAAGAGGCGCTGCCGCGCCGAGCGCCATGAGATCTTGCGTCTCTGGGAAAGCACAGATCCCCACTGCTCATCTGCCTGTAGATAGGGCGCCAAGGCACCGTGAAGAGCAGCAAGAGCTTTGACGGCTGAGCCCTTCCTTGTGGGAGAATGATGCGGACGTTTGCCTTTTCGGCAAGAGGCGCTGCCGCGGCCGAGCGCCATGAGATCTTGCGTCTCTGGGAAAGCACAGATCTCCACTGCTCTTCTGCCTGTAGATAGGGCGCCAAGGCACCGTGAAGAGCAGCAAGAGCTTTCAGGGCTGGGCCCTTCCTTGTGGGAGAAGGAGCCGGACGTTTGCCTTTTCAGCAAGAGGCTCTGCCGCGGCCCGAGCGCCATGAGATGTTGCGTCTCTGGGAAAGCACAGATCCCCACTGCTGTTGTGCCTGTAGATAGGGCGCCAAGGCACCGTGAAGAGCAGCAAGAGCTTACAGGGCTGGGCCCTTCCTTGTGGGAGAAGGAGTCGGACGTTTGCCTTTTCGGCAAGAGGCTCTGCCGCGGCCGAGCGCCATGAGATGTTGCGTCTCTGGGAAAGCACAGATCCCCACTGCTCTTGTGCCTGTAGATAGGGTGCCAAGGCACCGTGAAGAGCAGCAAGAGCTTTCAAGGATGGGCCCTTCCTTGTGGGAGAAGGAGCCGGACGTTTGCCTTTTCGGCAAGAGGCGCTGCCGCAGCCGAGCGCCATGAGATGTTGCGTCTCTGGGAAAGCACAGATCCCCACTGCTGTTGTGCCTGTAGATAGGGCGCCAAGGCACCGTGAAGAGCAGCAAGAGCTTTCAGGGCTGGGCCCTTCCTTGTGGGAGAATGATCCGGACGTTTGCCTTTTCGGCAAGAGGCGCTGCCGCGGCCGAGCGCCATGAGATCTTGCGTCTCTGGGAAAGCACAGATCCCCACTGCTCTTCTGCCTGTAGATAGGGCACCAAGGCACCGTGAAGAGCAGCATGAGCTTTCAGGGCTGGGCCCTTCCTTGTGGGAGAAGGAGCCGGACGTTTGCCTGTTCGGCAAGAGGCTCTGCCGCGGCCGAGCGCCATGAGATGTTGCGTCTCTGGGAATTCACAGATCCCCAGTGCTGTTGTGCCTGTAGATAGGGCGCCAAGGCACCGTGAAGAGCAGCAAGAGCTTTGAGGGCTGAGCCCTTCCTTGTGGGAGAAGGAGCCGGACGTTTTCCTTTTCGGCAAGAGGCTCTGCTGCGGCCGAGCGCCATGAGATGTTGCGTCTCTGGGAAAGCACAGATCCCCACTGCTGTTGTGCCTGTAGATAGGGCGCCAAGGCACCGTGAAGGGCAGCAAGAGCTTTCACGGCTGGGCCCTTCCTTGTGGGAGAAGGAGCCGGACGTTTGCCTTTTCGGCAAGAGGCTCTGCCGCGGCCGAGCGCCATGAGATGTTACGTCTCTGGGAAAGCACAGATCCCCACTGCTGTTGTGCCTGTAGATAGGGCGCCAAGGCACGGTGAAGAGCAGCAAGAGCTTACAGGGCTGGGCCCTTCCTTGTGGGAGAAGGAGCCGGACGTTTGCCTTTTCGGCAAGAGGCTCTGCCGCGGCCGAGCGCCATGAGATGTTGCGTCTCTGGGAAAGCACAGATCCCCACTGCTGTTGTGCCTGTAGATAGGGCGCCAAGGCACCGTGAAGAGCAGCAAGAGCTTTCAGGGCTGGGCCCTTCCTTGTGGGAGAAGGAGCCGGACGTTTGCCTTTTCGGCAAGAGGCGCTGCCGCGGCCGAGCGCCATGAGATGTTGCGTCTCTGGGAAAGCACAGATCCCCACTGCTCTTGTGCCTGTAGATAGGGCGCCAAGGCACCGTGAAGAGCAGCAACAGCTTTCAAGGATGGGCCCTTCCTTGTGGGAGAAGGAGCCGGACGTTTGCCTTTTCGGCAAGAGGCTCTGCCGCGGCCGAGCGCCATGAGATGTTGCGTCTCTGGGAAAGCACAGATCCCCACTGCTGTTGTGCCTGTAGATAGGGCGCCAAGGCACCGTGAAGAGCAGCAAGAGCTTTCAGGGCTGGGCCCTTCCTTGTGGGAGAAGGAGCCGGACGTTTGCCTTTTCGGCAAGAGGCTCTGCCGCGGCCGAGCGCCATGAGATGTTGCGTCTCTGGGAAAGCACAGATCCCCACTGCTCTTCTGCCTGTAGATAGGGCGCCAAGGCACCGTGAAGAGCAGCAAGAGCTTTCAGGGCTGGGCCCTTCCTTGTGGGAGAAGGAGCCGGACGTTTGCCTTTTCGGCAAGAGGCTATGCCGCGGCCGAGCGCCATGAGATCGTGCGTCTCTGGGAAAGCACAGATCCCCACTGCTGTTGTGCCTGTAGATAGGGCGCCAAGGCACCGTGAAGAGCAGCAAGAGCTTTCAAGGATGGGCCCTTCCTTGTGGGAGAAGGAGCCGGACGTTTGCCTTTTCGGCAAGAGGCTCTGCCGCGGCCGAGCGCCATCAGATGTTGCGTCTCTGGGAAAGCACAGATCCCCCCTGCTCTTCTGCCTGTAGATAGGGCGCCAAGGCACCATGAAGAGCAGCAAGAGCTTTCAGGGCTGGGCCCTTCCTTGTGGGAGAATGATGCGGACGTTTGCCTTTTCGGCAAGAGACGCTGCCGCGGACCGAGCGTCATGAGATCTTGCGTCTCTGGGACAGCACAGATCCCCACTGCTCTTCTGCCTGTAGATAGGGCACCAAGGAACCGTGAAGAGCAGCATGAGCTTTCAGGGCTGGCCCCTTCCTTGTGGGAGAAGGAGCCGGACGTTTGCCTGTTCGGCAAGAAGCTCTGCTGCGGCCGAGCGCCATGAGATGTTGCGTCTCTGGGAAAGCACAGATCCCCACTGCTGTTGTGCCTGTAGATAGGGCGCCAAGGCACCGTGAAGAGCAGCAAGAGCTTTCAGGGCTGGGCCCTTCCTTGTGGGAGAAGGAGCCGGACGTTTTCCTTTTCGGCAAGAGGCTCTGCTGCGGCCGAGCGCCATGAGATGTTGCGTCTCTGGGAAAGCACAGATCCCCACTGCTGTTGTGCCTGTAGATAGGGCGCCAAGGCACCGTGAAGAGCAGCAAGAGCTTTCAGGGCTGGGCCCTTCCTTGTGGGAGAAGGAGCCGGACGTTTGCCTTTTCGGCAAGAGGCTCTGCCGCGGCCGAGCGCCATGAGATCTTGCGTCTCTGGGAAAGCACAGATCCCCACTGCTGTTGTGCCTGTAGATAGGGCGCCAAGGCACCGTGAAGAGCAGCAAGAGCTTTCAGGGCTGGGCCCTTCCTTGTGGGAGAAGGAGCCGGACGTTTGCCTTTTCGGCAAGAGGCTCTGCCGCGGCCGAGCGCCATGAGATGTTGCGTCTCTGGGAAAGCACAGATCCCCACTGCTGTTGTGCCTGTAGATAGGGCGCCAAGGCACCGTGAAGAGCAGCAAGAGCTTTGAGGGCTGAGCCCTTCCTTGTGGGAGAAGGAGCCGGACGTTTGCCTGTTCGGCAAGAGGCTCTGCTGCGGCCGAGCGCCATGAGATGTTGCGTCTCTGGGAAAGCACAGATCCCCACTGCTGTTGTGCCTGTAGATAGGGTGCCAAGGCACCGTGAAGAGCAGCAACAGCTTTCAGGGCCGGGCCCTTCCTTGTGGGAGAAGGAGCCGGACGTTTGCCTTTTCGGCAAGAGGCGCTGCCGCGGCCGAGCGCCATGAGATCTTGCGTCTCTGGAAAAGCACAGATCCCCACTACTGTTGCGCCTGTAGATAGGGCGCCAAGGCACCGTGAAGGGCAGCAACAGCTTTCAGGGCTGGGCCCTTCCTTGTGGGAGAAGGAGCCGGACGTTTGCCTTTTCGGCAAGAGGCTCTGCCGCGGCCGAGCGCCATGAGATGTTGCGTCTCTGGGAAAGCACAGATCCCCACTGCTGTTGTGCCTGTAGATAGGGCGCCAAGGCACCGTGAAGAGCAGCAAGAGCTTTCAGGGCTGGGCCCTTCCTTGTGGGAGAAGGAGCCGGACGTTTGCCTTTTCGGCAAGAGGCTCTGCCGCGGCCGAGCGCCATGAGATGTTGCGTCTCTGGGAAAGCACAGATCCCCACTGCTGTTGTGCCTGTAGATAGGGCGCCAAGGCACCGTGAAGAGCAGCAAGAGCTTACAGGGCTGGGCCCTTCCTTGTGGGAGAAGGAGTCGGACGTTTGCCTTTTCGGCAAGAGGCTCTGCCGCGGCCGAGCGCCATGAGATGTTGCGTCTCTGGGAAAGCACAGATCCCCACTGCTGTTGTGCCTGTAGATAGGGTGCCAAGGCACCGTGAAGAGCAGCAAGAGCTTTCAAGGATGGGCCCTTCCTTGTGGGAGAAGGAGCCGGACGTTTGCCTTTTCGGCAAGAGGTGCTGCCGCAGCCGAGCGCCATGAGATGTTGCGTCTCTGGGAAAGCACAGATCCCGACTGCTCTTCTGCCTGTAGATAGGGCACCAAGGCACCGTGAAGAGCAGCAAGAGCTTTCAGGGCTGGGCCCTTCCTTGTGGGAGAAGGAGCCGGACGTTTGCCTTTTCGGCAAGAGGCGCTGCCGCGGCCGAGCGCCATGAGATCTTGCGTCTCTGGGAAAGCACAGATCCCCACTGCTCTTCTGCCTGTAGATAGGGCACCAAGGCACCGTGAAGAGCAGCATGAGCTTTCAGGGCTGGGCCCTTCCTTGTGGGAGAAGGAGCCGGACGTTTGCCTGTTCGGCAAGAGGCTCTGCCGCGGCCGAGCGCCATGAGATGTTGCGTCTCTGGGAATTCACAGATCCCCACTGCTGTTGTGCCTGTAGATAGGGCGCCAAGGCACCGTGAAGAGCAGCAAGAGCTTTGACGGCTGAGCCCTTCCTTGTGGGAGAAGGAGCCGGAAGTTTTCCTTTTCGGCAAGAGGCTCTGCTGCGGCCGAGCGCCATGAGATGTTGCGTCTCTGGGAAAGCACAGATCCCCACTGCTGTTGTGCCTGTAGATAGGGCGCCAAGGCACCGTGAAGGGCAGCAACAGCTTTCAGGGCTGGGCCCTTCCTTGTGGGAGAAGGAGCCGGACGTTTGCCTTTTCGGCAAGAGGCTCTG
Source organism: Harpia harpyja (assembly GCF_026419915.1). Lineage (NCBI taxonomy): Eukaryota > Metazoa > Chordata > Aves > Accipitriformes > Accipitridae > Harpia > Harpia harpyja. The sequence continues at coordinate 155,782 of NW_026293195.1, read as the reverse complement.
CCGCGGCCGAGCGCCATGAGATGTTGCGTCTCTGGGAAAGCACAGATCCCCACTGCTGTTGTGCCTGTTGATAGGGCGCCAAGGCACCGTGAAGAGCAGCAAGAGCTTACAGGGCTGGGCCCTTCCTTGTGGGAGAAGGAGCCGGACGTTTTCCTTTTCGGCAAGAGGCTCTGCCGCGGCCGAGCGCCATGAGATGTTGCGTCTCTGGGAAAGCACAGATCCCCACTGCTGTTGTGCCTGTACATAGGGCGCCAAGGCACCGTGAAGAGCAGCAAGAGCTTTCAAGGATGGGCCCTTCCTTGTGGGAGAAGGAGCCGGACGTTTGCCTTTTCGGCAAGAGGCGCTGCCGCAGCCGAGCGCCATGAGATGTTGCGTCTCTGGGAAAGCACAGATCCCCACTGCTGTTGTGCCTGTAGATAGGGCGCCAAGGCACCGTGAAGAGCAGCAAGAGCTTTCAGGGCTGGGCCCTTCCTTGTGGGAGAATGATGCGGACGTTTGCCTTTTCGGCAAGAGGCGCTGCCGCGGCCGAGCGCCATGAGATCTTGCGTCTCTGGGAAAGCACAGATCCCCACTGCTGTTGTGCCTGTAGATAGGGCACCAAGGCACCGTGAAGAGCAGCATGAGCTTTCAGGGCTGGGCCCTTCCTTGTGGGAGAAGGAGCCGGACGTTTGCCTGTTCGGCAAGAGGCTCTGCCGCGGCCGAGCGCCATGAGATGTTGCGTCTCTGGGAATTCACAGATCCCCAGTGCTGTTGTGCCTGTAGATAGGGCGCCAAGGCACCGTGAAGAGCAGCAAGAGCTTTGACGGCTGAACCCTTCCTTGTGGGAGAAGGAGCCGGACGTTTGCCTTTTTGGCAAGAGGCTCTCCTGCGGCCGAGCGCCATGAGATGTTGCGTCTCTGGGAAAGCACAGATCCCCACTGCTGTTGTGCCTGTAGATAGGGCGCCAAGGCACCGTGAAGGGCAGCAAGAGCTTTCACGGCTGGGCCCTTCCTTGTGGGAGAAGGAGCCGGACGTTTGCCTTTTCGGCAAGAGGCTCTGCCGCGGCCGAGCGCCATGAGATCTTGCGTCTCTGGGAAAGCACAGATCCCCACTGCTGTTGTGCCTGTACATAGGGCGCCAAGGCACCGTGAAGAGCAGCAAGAGCTTTGAAGGCTGGGCCCTTCCTTGTGGGAGAATGATGCGGACGTTTGCCTTTTCGGCAAGAGGCGCTGCCGCGGCCGAGCGCCATGAGATCTTGCGTCTCTGGGAAAGCACAGATCCCCACTGCTCTTCTGCCTGTAGATAGGGCGCCAAGGCACCGTGAAGAGCAGCAAGAGCTTTCAGGGCTGGGCCCATCCTTGTGGGAGAAGGAGCCGGACGTTTGCCTTTTTGGCAAGAGGCTCTGCCGCGGGCCGAGCGCCATGAGATGTTGCGTCTCTGGGAAAGCACAGATCCCCACTGCTGTTGTGCCTGTAGATAGGGCGCCAAGGCACCGTGAAGAGCAGCAAGAGCTTACAGGGCTGGGCCCTTCCTTGTGGGAGAAGGAGCCGGACGTTTGCCTTTTCGGCAAGAGGCTCTGCCGCGGCCGAGCGCCATGAGATGTTGCGTCTCTGGGAAAGCACAGATCGCCACTGCTGTTGTGCCTGTAGATAGGGTGCCAAGGCACCGTGAAGAGCAGCAAGAGCTTTCAGGGCTGGGCCCTTCCTTGTGGGAGAAGGAGCCGGACGTTTGCCTTTTCGGCAAGAGGCGCTGCCGCGGCCGAGCGCCATGAGATCTTGCGTCTCTGGGAAAGCACAGATCCCCACTGCTCTTCTGCCTGTAGATAGGGCACCAAGGCACCGTGAAGAGCAGCATGAGCTTTCAGGGCTGGGCCCTTCCTTGTGGGAGAAGGAGCCGGACGTTTTCCTTTTCGGCAAGAGGCTCTGCTGCGGCCGAGCGCCATGAGATGTTGCGTCTCTGGGAAAGCACAGATCCCCACTGCTGTTGTGCCTGTAGATAGGGCGCCAAGGCACCGTGAAGGGCAGCAAGAGCTTTCAGGGCTGGGCCCTTCCTTGTGGGAGAAGGAGCCGGACGTTTGCCTTTTCGGCAAGAGGCTCTGCCGCGGCCGAGCGCCATGAGATCTTGCGTCTCTGGGAAAGCACAGATCCCCACTGCTGTTGTGCCTGTAGATAGGGCGCCAAGGCACCGTGAAGAGCAGCAAGAGCTTACAGGGCTGGGCCCTTCCTTGTGGGAGAAGGAGCCGGACGTTTGCCTTTTCGGCAAGAGGCTCTGCCGCGGCCGAGCGCCATGAGATGTTGCGTCTCTGGGAAAGCACAGATCCCCACTGCTGTTGTGCCTGTACATAGGGCGCCAAGGCACCGTGAAGAGCAGCAAGAGCTTTCAGGGCTGGGCCCTTCCTTGTGGGAGAAGGAGCCGGACGTTTGCCTTTTCGGCAAGAGGCGCTGCCGCGGCCGAGCGCCATGAGATGTTGCGTCTCTGGGAAAGCACAGATCCCCACTGCTGTTGTGCCTGTAGATAGGGCGCCAAGGCACCGTGAAGAGCAGCAACAGCTTTCAAGGATGGGCCCTTCCTTGTGGGAGAAGGAGCCGGACGTTTGCCTTTTCGGCAAGAGAATGTGCCGCGGCCGAGCGCCATGAGATGTTGCGTCTCTGGGAAAGCACAGATCCCCACTGCTGTTGTGCCTGTAGATAGGGTGCCAAGGCACCATGAAGAGCAGCAAGAGCTTTCAAGGATGGGCCCTTCCTTGTGGGAGAAGGAGCCGGACGTTTGCCTTTTCAGCAAGAGGCTCTGCCGCGGCCGAGTGCCATGAGATGTTGCGTCTCTGGGAAAGCACAGATCCCCACTGCTCTTCTGCCTGTAGATAGGGCGCCAAGGCACCGTGAAGAGCAGCAAGAGCTTTCAGGGCTGGGCCATTCCTTGTGGGAGAATGATGCGGACGTTTGCCTGTTCGGCAAGAGGCTCTGCCGCGGCCGAGCGCAATGAGATGTTGCGTCTCTGGCAATTCACAGATCCCCAGTGCTGTTGTGCCTGTAGATAGGGCGCCAAGGCACCGTGAAGAGCAGCAAGAGCTTTGAGGGCTGAGCCCTTCCTTGTGGGAGAAGGAGACGGAAGTTTTCCTTTTCGGCAAGATGCTCTGCTGCGGCCGAGCGCCATGAGATGTTGCGTCTCTGGGAAAGCACAGATCCCCACTGCTGTTGTGCCTGTAGATAGGGCGCCAAGGCACCGTGAAGAGCAGCAACAGCTTTCAAGGATGGGCCCTTCCTTGTGGGAGAAGGAGCCGGACGTTTGCCTTTTCGGCAAGAGGCTCTGCCGCGGCCGAGCGCCATGAGATGTTGCGTCTCTGGGAAAGCACAGATCCCCACTGCTGTTGTGCCTGTAGATAGGGTGCCAAGGCACCGTGAAGAGCAGCAAGAGCTTTCAAGGATGGGCCCTTCCTTGTGGGAGAAGGAGCCGGACGTTTGCCTTTTCGGCAAGAGGCGATGCCGCGGCCGAGCGCCATGAGATCTTGCGTCTCTGGGAAAAGCACAGATCCCCACTGCTGTTGTGCCTGTAGATAGGGCGCCAAGGCACCGTGAAGAGCAGCAAGAGCTTACAGGGCTGGGCCCTTCCTTGTGGGAGAAGGAGCCGGACGTTTGCCTTTTCGGCAAGAGGCGCTGCCGCGGCCGAGCGCCATGAGATCTTGCGTCTGTGAGAAAGCACAGATCCCCACTGCTCTTCTGCCTGTAGATAGGGCGCCAAGGCACCGTGAAGAGCAGCAAGAGCTTTCAGGGCTGGGCCCTTCCTTGTGGGAGAAGGAGCCGGACGTTTTCCTTTTCGGCAAGAGGCGCTGCCGCGGCCGAGCGCCATGAGATGTTGCGTCTCTGGGAAAGCACAGATCCCCACTGCTGTTGTGCCTGTAGATAGGGTGCCAAGGCACCGTGAAGAGCAGCAACAGCTTTCAGGGCTGGGCCCTTCCTTGTGGGAGAATGATGCGGACGTTTGCCTTTTCGGCAAGAGGCGCTGCCGCGGCCGAGCGCCATGAGATCTTGCGTCTCTGGGAAAGCACAGATCCCCACTGCTCTTCTGCCTGTAGATAGGGCGCCAAGGCACCGTGAAGAGCAGCAAGAGCTTTCAGGGCTGGGCCCATCCTTGTGGGAGAAGGAGCCGGACGTTTGCCTTTTCGGCAAGAGGCTCTGCCGCGGCCGAGCGCCATGAGATGTTGCGTCTCTGGGAAAGCACAGATCCCCAAGGCTGTTGTGCCTGTAGATAGGGCGCCAAGGCACCGTGAAGAGCAGCAAGAGCTTTCAGGGCTGGGCCCTCCCTTGTGGGAGAAGGAGCTGGACGTTTGCCTTTTCGGTAAGAGGCTCTGCCGCGGCCGAGCGCCATGAGATGTTGCGTCTCTGGGAAAGCACAGATCCCCACTGCTGTTGTGCCTGTAGATAGGGCACCAAGGCACCGTGAAGAGCAGCATGAGCTTTCAGGGCTGGGCCCTTCCTTGTGGGAGAAGGAGCAGGACGTTTGCCTGTTCGGCAAGAGGCTGTGCCGCGGCCGAGCGCCATGAGATGTTGCGTCTCTGGGAATTCACAGATCCCCAGTGCTGTTGTGCCTGTAGATAGGGCGCCAAGGCACCATGAAGAGCAGCAAGAGCTTTGAGGGCTGAGCCCTTCCTTGTGGGAGAAGGAGCCGGAAGTTTTCCTTTTCGGCAAGAGGCTCTGCTGCGGCCAAGCGCCATGAGATGTTGCGTCTCTGGGAAAGCACAGATCCCCACTGCTGTTGTGCCTGTAGATAGGGCGCCAAGGCACCGTGAAGAGCAGCAACAGCTTTCAGGGCCGGGCCCTTCCTTGTGGGAGAAGGAGCCGGACGTTTGCCTTTTCGGCAAGAGGCGCTGCCGCGGCCGAGCGCCATGAGATCTTGCGTCTCTGGAAAAGCACAGATCCCCAGGGCTGTTGTGCCTGTAGATAGGGCGCCAAGGCACCGTGAAGGGCAGCAAGAGCTTTCAGGGCTGGGCCCTTCCTTGTGGGAGAAGGAGCCGGACGTTTGCCTTTTCGGCAAGAGGCTCTGCCGCGGCCGAGCGCCATGAGATGTTGCGTCTCTGGGAAAGCACAGATCCCCACTGCTGTTGTGCCTGTACATAGGGCGCCAAGGCACCGTGAAGAGCAGCAACAGCTTTGAGGGCTGGGCCCTTCCTTGTGGGAGAAGGAGCCGGACGTTTGCCTTTTCGGCAAGAGGCTCTGCCGCGGTCGAGCGCCATGAGATGTTGCGTCTCTGGGAAAGCACAGATCCCCACTGCTGTTGTGCCTGTAGATAGGGCGCCAAGGCACCGTGAAGAGCAGCAAGAGCTTACAGGGCTGGGCCCTTCCTTGTGGGAGAAGGAGCCGGACGTTTGCCTTTTCGGCAAGAGGCTCTGCCGCGGCCGAGCGCCATGAGATGTTGCGTCTCTGGGAAAGCACAGATCCCCACTGCTGTTGTGCCTGTAGATAGGGCGCCAAGGCACCGTGAAGGGCAGCAAGAGCTTTCAGGGCTGGGCCCTTCCTTGTGGGAGAAGGAGCCGGACGTTTGCCTTTTCGGCAAGAGGCTCTGCCGCGGCCGAGCGCCATGAGATCTTGCGTCTCTGGGAAAGCACAGATCCCCACTGCTGTTGTGCCTGTAGATAGGGCGCCAAGGCACCGTGAAGAGCAGCAAGAGCTTACAGGGCTGGGCCCTTCCTTGTGGGAGAAGGAGCCGGACGTTTGCCTTTTCGGCAAGAGGCTCTGCCGCGGCCGAGCGCCATGAGATGTTGCGTCTCTGGGAAAGCACAGATCCCCACTGCTGTTGTGCCTGTACATAGGGCGCCAAGGCACCGTGAAGAGCAGCAAGAGCTTTCAGGGCTGGGCCCTTCCTTGTGGGAGAAGGAGCCGGACGTTTGCCTTTTCGGTAAGAGGCGCTGCCGCGGCCGAGCGCCATGAGATGTTGCGTCTCTGGGAAAGCACAGATCCCCACTGCTGTTGTGCCTGTAGATAGGGCGCCAAGGCACCGTGAAGAGCAGCAACAGCTTTCAAGGATGGGCCCTTCCTTGTGGGAGAAGGAGCCGGACGTTTGCCTTTTCGGCAAGAGAATGTGCCGCGGCCGAGCGCCATGAGATGTTGCGTCTCTGGGAAAGCACAGATCCCCACTGCTGTTGTGCCTGTAGATAGGGTGCCAAGGCACCATGAAGAGCAGCAAGAGCTTTCAAGGATGGGCCCTTCCTTGTGGGAGAAGGAGCCGGACGTTTGCCTTTTCGGCAAGAGGCTCTGCCGCGGCCGAGCGCCATGAGATGTTGCGTCTCTGGGAAAGCACAGATCCCCACTGCTGTTGTGCCTGTACATAGGGCGCCAAGGCACCGTGAAGAGCAGCAACAGCTTTGAGGGCTGGGCCCTTCCTTGTGGGAGAAGGAGCCGGACGTTTGCCTTTTCGGCAAGAGGCTCTGCCGCGGCCGAGCGCCATGAGATGTTGCGTCTCTGGGAAAGCACAGATCCCCACTGCTGTTGTGCCTGTAGATAGGGCGCCAAGGCACCGTGAAGAGCAGCAAGAGCTTACAGGGCTGGGCCCTTCCTTGTGGGAGAAGGAGCCGGACGTTTGCCTTTTCGGCAAGAGGCTCTGCCGCGGCCGAGCGCCATGAGATGTTGCGTCTCTGGGAAAGCACAGATCCCCACTGCTGTTGTGCCTGTAGATAGGGCACCAAGGCACCGTGAAGGGCAGCAAGAGCTTTCAGGGCTGGGCCCTTCCTTGTGGGAGAAGGAGCCGGACGTTTGCCTTTTCGGCAAGAGGCTCTGCCGCGGCCGAGCGCCATGAGATCTTGCGTCTCTGGGAAAGCACAGATCCCCACTGCTTTTGTGCCTGTAGATAGGGCGCCAAGGCACCGTGAAGAGCAGCAAGAGCTTACAGGGCTGGGCCCTTCCTTGTGGGAGAAGGAGCCGGACGTTTGCCTTTTCGGCAAGAGGCTCTGCCGCGACCGAGCGCCATGAGATGTTGCGTCTCTGGGAAAGCACAGATCCCCACTGCTGTTGTGCCTGTACATAGGGCGCCAAGGCACCGTGAAGAGCAGCAAGAGCTTTCAGGGCTGGGCCCTTCCTTGTGGGAGAAGGAGCCGGACGTTTGCCTTTTCGGCAAGAGGCGCTGCCGCGGCCGAGCGCCATGAGATGTTGCGTCTCTGGGAAAGCACAGATCCCCACTGCTGTTGTGCCTGTAGATAGGGCGCCAAGGCACCGTGAAGAGCAGCAACAGCTTTCAAGGATGGGCCCTTCCTTGTGGGAGAAGGAGCCGGACGTTTGCCTTTTCGGCAAGAGAATGTGCCGCGGCCGAGCGCCATGAGATGTTGCGTCTCTGGGAAAGCACAGATCCCCACTGCTGTTGTGCCTGTAGATAGGGTGCCAAGGCACCATGAAGAGCAGCAAGAGCTTTCAAGGATGGGCCCTTCCTTGTGGGAGAAGGAGCCGGACGTTTGCCTTTTCAGCAAGAGGCTCTGCCGCGGCCGAGCGCCATGAGATGTTGCGTCTCTGGGAAAGCACAGATCCCCACTGCTCTTCTGCCTGTAGATAGGGCGCCAAGGCACCGTGAAGAGCAGCAAGAGCTTTCAGGGCTGGGCCCTTCCTTGTGGGAGAATGATGCGGACGTTTGCCTGTTCGGCAAGAGGCTCTGCCGCGGCCGAGCGCAATGAGATGTTGCGTCTCTGGAAATTCACAGATCCCCACTGCTGTTGTGCCTGTAGATAGGGCGCCAAGGCACCGTGAAGAGCAGCAAGAGCTTTGAGGGCTGAGCCCTTCCTTGTGGGAGAAGGAGCCGGAAGTTTTCCTTTTCGGCAAGATGCTCTGCTGCGGCCGAGCGCCATGAGATGTTGCGTCTCTGGGAAAGCACAGATCCCCACTGCTGTTGTGCCTGTAGATAGGGCGCCAAGGCACCGTGAAGAGCAGCAACAGCTTTCAAGGATGGGCCCTTCCTTGTGGGAGAAGGAGCCGGACGTTTGCCTTTTCGGCAAGAGGCTCTGCCGCGGCCGAGCGCCATGAGATGTTGCGTCTCTGGGAAAGCACAGATCCCCACTGCTGTTGTGCCTGTAGATAGGGTGCCAAGGCACCGTGAAGAGCAGCAAGAGCTTTCAGGGCTGGGCCCTTCCTTGTGGGAGAAGGAGCCGGACGTTTTCCTTTTCGGCAAGAGGCGCTGCCGCGGCCGAGCGCCATGAGATGTTGCGTCTCTGGGAAAGCACAGATCCCCACTGCTGTTGTGCCTGTAGATAGGGTGCCAAGGCACCGTGAAGAGCAGCAACAGCTTTCAGGGCTGGGCCCTTCCTTGTGGGAGAATGATGCGGACGTTTGCCTTTTCGGCAAGAGGCGCTGCCGCGGCCGAGCGCCATGAGATCTTGCGTCTCTGGGAAAGCACAGATCCCCACTGCTCTTCTGCCTGTAGATAGGGCGCCAAGGCACCGTGAAGAGCAGCAAGAGCTTTCAGGGCTGGGCCCATCCTTGTGGGAGAAGGAGCCGGACGTTTGCCTTTTCGGCAAGAGGCTCTGCCGCGGCCGAGCGCCATGAGATGTTGCGTCTCTGGGAAAGCACAGATCCCCAAGGTTGTTGTGCCTGTAGATAGGGCGCCAAGGCACCGTGAAGAGCAGCAAGAGCTTTCAGGGCTGGGCCCTCCCTTGTGGGAGAAGGAGCTGGACGTTTGCCTTTTCGGTAAGAGGCTCTGCCGCGGCCGAGCGCCATGAGATGTTGCGTCTCTGGGAAAGCACAGATCCCCACTGCTGTTGTGCCTGTAGATAGGGCACCAAGGCACCGTGAAGAGCAGCATGAGCTTTCAGGGCTGGGCCCTTCCTTGTGGGAGAAGGAGCAGGACGTTTGCCTGTTCGGCAAGAGGCTGTGCCGCGGCCGAGCGCCATGAGATGTTGCGTCTCTGGGAATTCACAGATCCCCAGTGCTGTTGTGCCTGTAGATAGGGCGCCAAGGCACCATGAAGAGCAGCAAGAGCTTTGAGGGCTGAGCCCTTCCTTGTGGGAGAAGGAGCCGGAAGTTTTCCTTTTCGGCAAGAGGCTCTGCTGCGGCCAAGCGCCATGAGATGTTGCGTCTCTGGGAAAGCACAGATCCCCACTGCTGTTGTGCCTGTAGATAGGGCGCCAAGGCACCGTGAAGAGCAGCAACAGCTTTCAGGGCCGGGCCCTTCCTTGTGGGAGAAGGAGCCGGACGTTTGCCTTTTCGGCAAGAGGCGCTGCCGCGGCCGAGCGCCATGAGATCTTGCGTCTCTGGAAAAGCACAGATCCCCAGGGCTGTTGTGCCTGTAGATAGGGCGCCAAGGCACCGTGAAGGGCAGCAAGAGCTTTCAGGGCTGGGCCCTTCCTTGTGGGAGAAGGAGCCGGACGTTTGCCTTTTCGGCAAGAGGCTCTGCCGCGGCCGAGCGCCATGAGATGTTGCGTCTCTGGGAAAGCACAGATCCCCACTGCTGTTGTGCCTGTACATAGGGCGCCAAGGCACCGTGAAGAGCAGCAACAGCTTTGAGGGCTGGGCCCTTCCTTGTGGGAGAAGGAGCCGGACGTTTGCCTTTTCGGCAAGAGGCTCTGCCGCGGCCGAGCGCCATGAGATGTTGCGTCTCTGGGAAAGCACAGATCCCCACTGCTGTTGTGCCTGTAGATAGGGCGCCAAGGCACCGTGAAGAGCAGCAAGAGCTTACAGGGCTGGGCCCTTCCTTGTGGGAGAAGGAGCCGGACGTTTGCCTTTTCGGCAAGAGGCTCTGCCGCGGCCGAGCGCCATGAGATGTTGCGTCTCTGGGAAAGCACAGATCCCCACTGCTGTTGTGCCTGTAGATAGGGTGCCAAGGCACCGTGAAGAGCAGCAAGAGCTTTCAAGGATGGGCCCTTCCTTGTGGGAGAAGGAGCCGGACGTTTGCCTTTTCGGCAAGAGGCTCTGCCGCGGCCGAGCGCCATGAGATCTTGCGTCTCTGGGAAAGCACAGATCCCCACTGCTCTTCTGCCTGTAGATAGGGCGCCAAGGCACCGTGAAGAGCAGCAAGAGCTTTGACGGCTGAGCCCTTCCTTGTGGGAGAAGGAGCCGGACGTTTTCCTTTTCGGCAAGAGGCTCTGCTGCGGCCGAGCGCCATGAGATGTTGCGTCTCTGGGAAAGCACAGATCCCCACTGCTGTTGTGCCTGTAGATAGGGCGCCAAGGCACCGTGAAGAGCAGCAACAGCTTTCAGGGCTGGGCCCTTCCTTGTGGGAGAAGGAGCCGGACGTTTGCCTTTTCGGCAAGAGGCTCTGCCGCGGCCGAGCGCCATGAGATGTTGCGTCTCTGGGAAAGCACAGATCCCCACTGCTGTTGTGCCTGTACATAGGGCGCCAAGGCACCGTGAAGAGCAGCAACAGCTTTCAGGGCTGGGCCCTTCCTTGTGGGAGAAGGAGCCGGACGTTTGCCTTTTCGGCAAGAGGCTCTGCCGCGGCCGAGCGCCAGGAGATCTTGCGTCTCTGGGAAAGCACAGATCCCCACTGCTGTTGTGCCTGTAGATAGGGCGCCAAGGCACCGTCAAGAGCAGCAAGAGCTTTCAAGGATGGGCCCTTCCTTGTGGGAGAAGGAGCCGGACGTTTGCCTTTTCGGCAAGAGGCTCTGCCGCGGCCGAGCGCCATGAGATGTTGCGTCTCTGGGAAAGCACAGATCCCCACTGCTGTTGTGCCTGTAGATAGGGTGCCAAGGCACCGTGAAGAGCAGCAAGAGCTTTCAAGGATGGGCCCTTCCTTGTGGGAGAAGGAGCCGGACGTTTGCCTTTTCGGCAAGAGGCTCTGCCGCGGCAGAGCGCCATGAGATGTTGCGTCTCTGGGAAAGCACAGATCCCTACTGCTCTTCTGCCTGTAGATAGGGCGCCATGGCACCGTGAAGAGCAGCAGGAGCTTTCAGGGCTGGGCCCTTCCTTGTGGGAGAATGATGCGGACGTTTGCCTTTTCGGCAAGAGGCGCTGCCGCGGCCGAGCACCATGAGATCTTGCGCCTCTGGGAAAGCACAGATCCCCACTGCTCTTCTGCCTGTAGATAGGGCACCAAGGCACCGTGAAGGGCAGCATGAGCTTTGAGGGCTGGGCCCTTCCTTGTGGGAGAAGGAGCCGGACGTTTGCCTGTTCGGCAAGAGGCTCTGCCGCGGCCGAGCGCAATGAGATGTTGCGTCTCTGGGAATTCACAGATCCCCAGTGCTGTTGTGCCTGTAGATAGGGCGCCAAGGCACCGTGAAGAGCAGCAAGAGCTTTGAGGGCTGAGCCCTTCCTTGTGGGAGAAGGAGCCGGAAGTTTTCCTTTTCGGCAAGAGGCTCTGCTGCGGCCGAGCGCCATGAGATGTTGCGTCTCTGGGAAAGCACAGATCCCCACTGCTGTTGTGCCTGTAGATAGGGCGCCAAGGCACCGTGAAGAGCAGCAAGAGCTTACAGGGCTGGGCCCTTCCTTGTGGGAGAATGATACGGACGTTTGCCTTTTCGGCAAGAGGCTCTGCCGTGGCCGAGCGCCATGAGATGTTGCGTCTCTGGGAAAGCACAGATCCCCACTGCTGTTGTGCCTGTAGATAGGGCGCCAAGGCACCGTGAAGAGCAGCAACAGCTTTCAGGGCTGGGCCCTTCCTTGTGGGAGAAGGAGCCGGACGTTTGCCTTTTCGGCAAGAGGCGCTGCCGCGGCCGAGCGCCATGAGATCTTGCGTCTCTGGGAAAGCACAGATCCCCACTGCTGTTGTGCCTGTAGATAGGGCGCCAAGGCACCGTGAAGAGCAGCAACAGCTTTCAAGGATGGGCCCTTCCTTGTGGGAGAAGGAGCCGGGCGTTTGCCTTTTCGGCAAGAGGCTCTGCCGCGGCCGAGCGCCATGAGATGTTGCGTCTCTGGGAAAGCACAGATCCCCACTGCTGTTGTGCCTGTAGATAGGGCGCCAAGGCACCGTGAAGAGCAGCAAGAGCTTACAGGGCTGTGCCCTTCCTTGTGGGAGAAGGAGCCGGACGTTTGCCTTTTCGGCAAGAGGCTCTGCCGCGGCCGAGCGCCATGAGATGTTGCGTCTCTGGGAAAGCACAGATCCCCACTGCTGTTGTGCCTGTACATAGGGCGCCAATGCACCGTGAAGAGCAGCAACAGCTTTCAAGGATGGGCCCTTCCTTGTGGGAGAAGGAGCCGGACGTTTGCCTTTTCGGCAAGAGGCTCTGCCGCGGCCGAGCGCCATGAGATCTTGCGTCTCTGGGAAAGCACAGATCCCCACTGCTGTTGTGCCTGTAGATAGGGCGCCAAGGCACCGTGAAGGGCAGCAACAGCTTTCAGGGCTGGGCCCTTCCTTGTGGGAGAAGGAGCCGGAAGTTTTCCTTTTCGGCAAGAGGCTCTGCTGCGGCCAAGCGCCATGAGATGTTGCGTCTCTGGGAAAGCACAGATCCCCACTGCTGTTGTGCCTGTAGATAGGGCGCCAAGGCACCGTGAAGAGCAGCAACAGCTTTCAGGGCCGGGCCCTTCCTTGTGGGAGAAGGAGCCGGACGTTTGCCTTTTCGGCAAGAGGCGCTGCCGCGGCCGAGCGCCATGAGATCTTGCGTCTCTGGAAAAGCACAGATCCCCAGGGCTGTTGTGCCTGTAGATAGGGCGCCAAGGCACCGTGAAGGGCAGCAAGAGCTTTCAGGGCTGGGCCCTTCCTTGTGGGAGAAGGAGCCGGACGTTTGCCTTTTCGGCAAGAGGCTCTGCCGCGGCCGAGCGCCATGAGATGTTGCGTCTCTGGGAAAGCACAGATCCCCACTGCTGTTGTGCCTGTACATAGGGCGCCAAGGCACCGTGAAGAGCAGCAACAGCTTTGAGGGCTGGGCCCTTCCTTGTGGGAGAAGGAGCCGGACGTTTGCCTTTTCGGCAAGAGGCTCTGCCGCGGCCGAGCGCCATGAGATGTTGCGTCTCTGGGAAAGCACAGATCCCCACTGCTGTTGTGCCTGTAGATAGGGTGCCAAGGCACCGTGAAGAGCAGCAAGAGCTTTCAAGGATGGGCCCTTCCTTGTGGGAGAAGGAGCCGGACGTTTGCCTTTTCGGCAAGAGGCTCTGCCGCGGCCGAGCGCCATGAGATCTTGCGTCTCTGGGAAAGCACAGATCCCCACTGCTCTTCTGCCTGTAGATAGGGCGCCAAGGCACCGTGAAGAGCAGCAAGAGCTTTGACGGCTGAGCCCTTCCTTGTGGGAGAAGGAGCCGGACGTTTTCCTTTTCGGCAAGAGGCTCTGCTGCGGCCGAGCGCCATGAGATGTTGCGTCTCTGGGAAAGCACAGATCCCCACTGCTGTTGTGCCTGTAGATAGGGCGCCAAGGCACCGTGAAGAGCAGCAACAGCTTTCAGGGCTGGGCCCTTCCTTGTGGGAGAAGGAGCCGGACGTTTGCCTTTTCGGCAAGAGGCTCTGCCGCGGCCGAGCGCCATGAGATGTTGCGTCTCTGGGAAAGCACAGATCCCCACTGCTGTTGTGCCTGTACATAGGGCGCCAAGGCACCGTGAAGAGCAGCAACAGCTTTCAGGGCTGGGCCCTTCCTTGTGGGAGAAGGAGCCGGACGTTTGCCTTTTCGGCAAGAGGCTCTGCCGCGGCCGAGCGCCAGGAGATCTTGCGTCTCTGGGAAAGCACAGATCCCCACTGCTGTTGTGCCTGTAGATAGGGCGCCAAGGCACCGTCAAGAGCAGCAAGAGCTTTCAAGGATGGGCCCTTCCTTGTGGGAGAAGGAGCCGGACGTTTGCCTTTTCGGCAAGAGGCTCTGCCGCGGCCGAGCGCCATGAGATGTTGCGTCTCTGGGAAAGCACAGATCCCCACTGCTGTTGTGCCTGTAGATAGGGTGCCAAGGCACCGTGAAGAGCAGCAAGAGCTTTCAAGGATGGGCCCTTCCTTGTGGGAGAAGGAGCCGGACGTTTGCCTTTTCGGCAAGAGGCTCTGCCGCGGCAGAGCGCCATGAGATGTTGCGTCTCTGGGAAAGCACAGATCCCTACTGCTCTTCTGCCTGTAGATAGGGCGCCATGGCACCGTGAAGAGCAGCAGGAGCTTTCAGGGCTGGGCCCTTCCTTGTGGGAGAATGATGCGGACGTTTGCCTTTTCGGCAAGAGGCGCTGCCGCGGCCGAGCACCATGAGATCTTGCGCCTCTGGGAAAGCACAGATCCCCACTGCTCTTCTGCCTGTAGATAGGGCACCAAGGCACCGTGAAGGGCAGCATGAGCTTTGAGGGCTGGGCCCTTCCTTGTGGGAGAAGGAGCCGGACGTTTGCCTGTTCGGCAAGAGGCTCTGCCGCGGCCGAGCGCAATGAGATGTTGCGTCTCTGGGAATTCACAGATCCCCAGTGCTGTTGTGCCTGTAGATAGGGCGCCAAGGCACCGTGAAGAGCAGCAAGAGCTTTGAGGGCTGAGCCCTTCCTTGTGGGAGAAGGAGCCGGAAGTTTTCCTTTTCGGCAAGAGGCTCTGCTGCGGCCGAGCGCCATGAGATGTTGCGTCTCTGGGAAAGCACAGATCCCCACTGCTGTTGTGCCTGTAGATAGGGCGCCAAGGCACCGTGAAGAGCAGCAAGAGCTTACAGGGCTGGGCCCTTCCTTGTGGGAGAATGATACGGACGTTTGCCTTTTCGGCAAGAGGCTCTGCCGTGGCCGAGCGCCATGAGATGTTGCGTCTCTGGGAAAGCACAGATCCCCACTGCTGTTGTGCCTGTAGATAGGGCGCCAAGGCACCGTGAAGAGCAGCAACAGCTTTCAGGGCTGGGCCCTTCCTTGTGGGAGAAGGAGCCGGACGTTTGCCTTTTCGGCAAGAGGCGCTGCCGCGGCCGAGCGCCATGAGATCTTGCGTCTCTGGGAAAGCACAGATCCCCACTGCTGTTGTGCCTGTAGATAGGGCGCCAAGGCACCGTGAAGAGCAGCAACAGCTTTCAAGGATGGGCCCTTCCTTGTGGGAGAAGGAGCCGGGCGTTTGCCTTTTCGGCAAGAGGCTCTGCCGCGGCCGAGCGCCATGAGATGTTGCGTCTCTGGGAAAGCACAGATCCCCACTGCTGTTGTGCCTGTAGATAGGGCGCCAAGGCACCGTGAAGAGCAGCAAGAGCTTACAGGGCTGTGCCCTTCCTTGTGGGAGAAGGAGCCGGACGTTTGCCTTTTCGGCAAGAGGCTCTGCCGCGGCCGAGCGCCATGAGATGTTGCGTCTCTGGGAAAGCACAGATCCCCACTGCTGTTGTGCCTGTACATAGGGCGCCAATGCACCGTGAAGAGCAGCAACAGCTTTCAAGGATGGGCCCTTCCTTGTGGGAGAAGGAGCCGGACGTTTGCCTTTTCGGCAAGAGGCTCTGCCGCGGCCGAGCGCCATGAGATCTTGCGTCTCTGGGAAAGCACAGATCCCCACTGCTGTTGTGCCTGTAGATAGGGCGCCAAGGCACCGTGAAGGGCAGCAACAGCTTTCAGGGCTGGGCCCTTCCTTGTGGGAGAAGGAGCCGGAAGTTTTCCTTTTCGGCAAGAGGCTCTGCTGCGGCCAAGCGCCATGAGATGTTGCGTCTCTGGGAAAGCACAGATCCCCACTGCTGTTGTGCCTGTAGATAGGGCGCCAAGGCACCGTGAAGAGCAGCAACAGCTTTCAGGGCCGGGCCCTTCCTTGTGGGAGAAGGAGCCGGACGTTTGCCTTTTCGGCAAGAGGCGCTGCCGCGGCCGAGCGCCATGAGATCTTGCGTCTCTGGAAAAGCACAGATCCCCAGGGCTGTTGTGCCTGTAGATAGGGCGCCAAGGCACCGTGAAGGGCAGCAAGAGCTTTCAGGGCTGGGCCCTTCCTTGTGGGAGAAGGAGCCGGACGTTTGCCTTTTCGGCAAGAGGCTCTGCCGCGGCCGAGCGCCATGAGATGTTGCGTCTCTGGGAAAGCACAGATCCCCACTGCTGTTGTGCCTGTACATAGGGCGCCAAGGCACCGTGAAGAGCAGCAACAGCTTTGAGGGCTGGGCCCTTCCTTGTGGGAGAAGGAGCCGGACGTTTGCCTTTTCGGCAAGAGGCTCTGCCGCGGCCGAGCGCCATGAGATGTTGCGTCTCTGGGAAAGCACAGATCCCCACTGCTGTTGTGCCTGTAGATAGGGCGCCAAGGCACCGTGAAGAGCAGCAAGAGCTTACAGGGCTGGGCCCTTCCTTGTGGGAGAAGGAGCCGGACGTTTGCCTTTTCGGCAAGAGGCTCTGCCGCGGCCGAGCGCCATGAGATGTTGCGTCTCTGGGAAAGCACAGATCCCCACTGCTGTTGTGCCTGTAGATAGGGTGCCAAGGCACCGTGAAGAGCAGCAAGAGCTTTCAAGGATGGGCCCTTCCTTGTGGGAGAAGGAGCCGGACGTTTGCCTTTTCGGCAAGAGGCTCTGCCGCGGCCGAGCGCCATGAGATCTTGCGTCTCTGGGAAAGCACAGATCCCCACTGCTCTTCTGCCTGTAGATAGGGCGCCAAGGCACCGTGAAGAGCAGCAAGAGCTTTGACGGCTGAGCCCTTCCTTGTGGGAGAAGGAGCCGGACGTTTTCCTTTTCGGCAAGAGGCTCTGCTGCGGCCGAGCGCCATGAGATGTTGCGTCTCTGGGAAAGCACAGATCCCCACTGCTGTTGTGCCTGTAGATAGGGCGCCAAGGCACCGTGAAGAGCAGCAACAGCTTTCAGGGCTGGGCCCTTCCTTGTGGGAGAAGGAGCCGGACGTTTGCCTTTTCGGCAAGAGGCTCTGCCGCGGCCGAGCGCCATGAGATGTTGCGTCTCTGGGAAAGCACAGATCCCCACTGCTGTTGTGCCTGTACATAGGGCGCCAAGGCACCGTGAAGAGCAGCAACAGCTTTCAGGGCTGGGCCCTTCCTTGTGGGAGAAGGAGCCGGACGTTTGCCTTTTCGGCAAGAGGCTCTGCCGCGGCCGAGCGCCATGAGATCTTGCGTCTCTGGGAAAGCACAGATCCCCACTGCTCTTCTGCCTGTAGATAGGGCGCCAAGGCACCGTCAAGAGCAGCAAGAGCTTTCAAGGATGGGCCCTTCCTTGTGGGAGAAGGAGCCGGACGTTTGCCTTTTCGGCAAGAGGCTCTGCCGCGGCCGAGCGCCATGAGATCTTGCGTCTCTGGGAAAGCACAGATCCCCACTGCTCTTCTGCCTGTAGATAGGGCGCCAAGGCACCGTCAAGAGCAGCAAGAGCTTTCAAGGATGGGCCCTTCCTTGTGGGAGAAGGAGCCGGACGTTTGCCTTTTCGGCAAGAGGCTCTGCCGCGGCCGAGCACCATGAGATCTTGCGCCTCTGGGAAAGCACAGATCCCCACTGCTCTTCTGCCTGTAGATAGGGCACCAAGGCACCGTGAAGGGCAGCATGAGCTTTGAGGGCTGGGCCCTTCCTTGTGGGAGAAGGAGCCGGACGTTTGCCTGTTCGGCAAGAGGCTCTGCCGCGGCCGAGCGCAATGAGATGTTGCGTCTCTGGGAATTCACAGATCCCCAGTGCTGTTGTGCCTGTAGATAGGGCGCCAAGGCACCGTGAAGAGCAGCAAGAGCTTTGAGGGCTGAGCCCTTCCTTGTGGGAGAAGGAGCCGGAAGTTTTCCTTTTCGGCAAGAGGCTCTGCTGCGGCCGAGCGCCATGAGATGTTGCGTCTCTGGGAAAGCACAGATCCCCACTGCTGTTGTGCCTGTAGATAGGGCGCCAAGGCACCGTGAAGGGCAGCAACAGCTTTCAGGGCTGGGCCCTTCCTTGTGGGAGAAGGAGCCGGACGTTTGCCTTTTCGGCAAGAGGCTCTGCCGCGGCCGAGCGCCATGAGATGTTGCGTCTCTGGGAAAGCACAGATCCCCACTGCTGTTGTGCCTGTAGATAGGGCGCCAAGGCACCGTGAAGAGCAGCAAGAGCTTACAGGGCTGGGCCCTTCCTTGTGGGAGAAGGAGCCGGACGTTTGCCTTTTCGGCAAGAGGCTCTGCCGCGGCCGAGCGCCATGAGATGTTGCGTCTCTGGGAAAGCACAGATCCCCACTGCTGTTGTGCCTGTACATAGGGCGCCAAGGCACCGTGAAGAGCAGCAACAGCTTTCAAGGATGGGCCCATCCTTGTGGGAGAAGGAGCCGGACGTTTGCCTTTTCGGCAAGAGGCGCTGCCGCGGCCGAGCGCCATGAGATGTTGCGTCTCTGGGAAAGCACAGATCCCCACTGCTCTTCTGCCTGTAGATAGGGCGCCAAGGCACCGTGAAGAGCAGCAAGAGCTTTCAGGGCTGGGCCCTTCCTTGTGGGAGAATGATGCGGACGTTTGCCTTTTCGGCAAGAGGCGCTGCCGCGGCCGAGCGCCATGAGATCTTGCGTCTGTGGGAAAGCACAGATCCCCACTGCTCTTCTGCCTGTAGATAGGGCACCAAGGCACCGTGAAGAGCAGCATGAGCTTTCAGGGCTGGGCCCTTCCTTGTGGGAGAAGGAGCCGGACGTTTGCCTGTTCGGCAAGAGGCTCTGCCGCGGCCGAGCGCAATGAGATGTTGCGTCTCTGGGAATTCACAGATCCCCAGTGCTGTTGTGCCTGTAGATAGGGCGCCAAGGCACCGTGAAGAGCAGCAAGAGCTTTGAAGGCTGAGCCCTTCCTTGTGGGAGAAGGAGCCGGACGTTTTCCTTTTCGGCAAGAGGCTCTGCCGCGGCCGAGCGCCATGAGATGTTGCGTCTCTGGGAAAGCACAGATCCCCACTGCTGTTGTGCCTGTAGATAGGGCGCCAAGGCACCGTGAAGGGCAGCAAGAGCTTTCAGGGCTGGGCCCTTCCTTGTGGGAGAAGGAGCCGGACGTTTGCCTTTTCGGCAAGAGGCTCTGCCGCGGCCGAGCGCCATGAGATGTTGCGTCTCTGGGAATTCACAGATCCCCACTGCTGTTGTGCCTGTAGATAGGGCGCCAAGGCACCGTGAAGAGCAGCAAGAGCTTACAGGGCTGGGCCCTTCCTTGTGGGAGAAGGAGCCGGACGTTTGCCTTTTCGGCAAGAGGCTCTGCCGCGGCCGAGCGCCATGAGATGTTGCGTCTCTGGGAAAGCACAGATCCCCACTGCTGTTGTGCCTGTAGATAGGGCGCCAAGGCACCGTGAAGAGCAGCAAGAGCTTTCAGGGCTGGGCCCTTCCTTGTGGGAGAAGGAGCCGGACGTTTGCCTTTTCGGCAAGAGGCGCTGCCGCGGCCGAGCGCCATGAGATCTTGCGTCTCTGGGAAAGCACAGATCCCCACTGCTCTTCTGCCTGTAGATAGGGCGCCAAGGCACCGTGAAGAGCAGCAACAGCTTTCAGGGCTGGGCCCTTCCTTGTGGGAGAAGGAGCCGGACGTTTGCCTGTTCGGCAAGAGGCTCTGCCGCGGCCGAGCGCAATGAGATGTTGCGTCTCTGGGAATTCACAGATCCCCAGTGCTGTTGTGCCTGTAGATAGGGCGCCAAGGCACCGTGAAGAGCAGCAAGAGCTTTGAGGGCTGAGCCCTTCCTTGTGGGAGAAGGAGCCGGAAGTTTTCCTTTTCGGCAAGAGGCTCTGCTGCGGCCGAGCGCCATGAGATGTTGCGTCTCTGGGAAAGCACAGATCCCCTCTGCTGTTGTGCCTGTAGATAGGGCGCCAAGGCACCGTGAAGAGCAGCAACAGCTTTCAAGGATGGGCCCTTCCTTGTGGGAGAAGGAGCCGGACGTTTGCCCTTTCGGCAAGAGGCTCTGCCGCGGCCGAGCGCCATGAGATCTTGCGTCTCTGGGAAAGCACAGATCCCCACTGCTGTTGTGCCTGTAGACAGGGTGCCAAGGCACCGTGAAGAGCAGCAAGAGCTTTCAAGGATGGGCCCTTCCTTGTGGGAGAAGGAGCCGGACGTTTGCCTTTTCGGCAAGAGGCGCTGCCGCGGCCGAGCGCCATGAGATGTTGCGTCTCTGGGAAAGCACAGATCCCCACTGCTGTTGTGCCTGTAGATAGGGCGCCAAGGCACCGTGAAGAGCAGCAAGAGCTTTCAGGGCTGGGCCCTTCCTTGTGGGAGAAGGAGCCGGACGTTTGCCTTTTCGGCAAGTGCCGCTGCCGCGGCCGAGCGCCATGAGATCTTGCGTCTCTGGGAAAGCACAGATCCCCACTGCTGTTGTGCCTGTAGATAGGGCGCCAAGGCACCGTGAAGAGCAGCAACAGCTTTCAGGGCTGGGCCCTTCCTTGTGGGAGAAGGAGCCGGACGTTTTCCTTTTCGGCAAGAGGCGCTGCCACGGCCGAGCGCCCTGAGATGTTGCGTCTCTGGGAAAGCACAGATCCCCACTGCTGTTGTGCCTGTAGATAGGGTGCCAAGGCACCCTGAAGAGCAGCAACACCTTTCAGGGCTGGGCCCTTCCTTGTGGGAGAAGGAGCCGGACGTTTGCCTTTTCGGCAAGAGGCGCTGCCGCGGCCGAGCGCCATGAGATCTTGCGTCTCTGGGAAAGCACAGATCCCCACTGCTCTTCTGCCTGTAGATAGGGCGCCAAGGCACCGTGAAGAGCAGCAAGAGCTTTCAGGGCTGGGCCCATCCTTGTGGGAGAAGGAGCCGGACGTTTGCCTTTTCGGCAAGAGGCTCTGCCGCGGCCGAGCGCCCTGAGATGTTGCGTCTCTGGGAAAGCACAGATCCCCACTGCTGTTGTGCCTGTAGATAGGGCGCCAAGGCACCGTGAAGAGCAGCAAGAGCTTTCAGGGCTGGGCCCTCCCTTGTGGGAGAAGGAGCTGGAGGTTTGCCTTTTCGGTAAGAGGCGCTGCCGCGGCCGAGCGCTATGAGATCTTGCGTCTCTGGGAAAGCACAGATCCCCACTGCTGTTGTGCCTGTAGATAGGGCACCAAGGCACCGTGAAGAGCAGCATGAGCTTTCAGGGCTGGGCCCTTCCTTGTGGGAGAAGGAGCAGGACGTTTGCCTGTTCGGCAAGAGGCTGTGCCGCGGCCGAGCGCCATGAGATGTTGCGTCTCTGGGAATTCACAGATCCCCAGTGCTGTTGTGCCTGTAGATAGGGCGCCAAGGCACCGTGAAGAGCAGCAAGAGCTTTGAGGGCTGAGCCCTTCCTTGTGGGAGAAGGAGCCGGACGTTTTCCTTTTCGGCAAGAGGCTCTGCTGCGGCCGAGCGCCATGAGATGTTGCGTCTCTGGGAAAGCACAGATCCCCACTGCTGTTGTGCCTGTACATAGGGCGCCAAGGCACCGTGAAGAGCAGCAACAGCTTTCAGGGCCGGGCCCTTCCTTGTGGGAGAAGGAGCCGGACGTTTGCCTTTTCGGCAAGAGGCGCTGCCGCGGCCGAGCGCCATGAGATGTTGCGTCTCTGGGAAAGCACAGATCCCCACTGCTGTTGTGCCTGTAGATAGGGCGCCAAGGCACCGTGAAGAGCAGCAAGAGCTTACAGGGCTGGGCCCTTCCTTGTGGGAGAAGGAGCCGGACGTTTGCCTTTTCGGCAAGAGGCGCTGCCGCGGCCGAGCTCCATGAGATGTTGCGTCTCTGGGAAAGCACAGATCCCCACTGCTCTTCTGCCTGTAGATAGGGCACCAAGGCACCGTGAAGAGCAGCATGAGCTTTCAGGGCTGGGCCCTTCCTTGTGGGAGAAGGAGCCGGACGTTTGCCTGTTCGGCAAGAGGCTCTGCCGCGGCCGAGCGCAATGAGATGTTGCGTCTCTGGGAATTCACAGATCCCCAGTGCTGTTGTGCCTGTAGATAGGGCGCCAAGGCACCGTGAAGAGCAGCAAGAGCTTTGAGGGCTGAGCCCTTCCTTGTGGGAGAAGGAGCCGGAAGTTTTCCTTTTCGGCAAGAGGCTCTGCTGCGGCCGAGCGCCATGAGATGTTGCGTCTCTGGGAAAGCACAGATCCCCACTGCTGTTGTGCCTGTAGATAGGGTGCCAAGGCACCGTGAAGAGCAGCAAGAGCTTTCAAGGATGGGCCCTTCCTTGTGGGAGAAGGAGCCGGACGTTTGCCTTTTCGGCAAGAGGCTCTGCCGCGGCCGAGCGCCATGAGATCTTGCGTCTCTGGGAAAGCACAGATCCCCACTGCTGTTGTGCCTGTAGATAGGGTGCCAAGGCACCGTGAAGAGCAGCAAGAGCTTTCAAGGATGGGCCCTTCCATGTGGGAGAAGGAGCCGGACGTTTGCCTTTTCGGCAAGAGGCGCTGCCGCGGCCGAGCGCCATGAGATCTTGCGTCTCTGGGAAAGCACAGATCCCCACTGCTCTTCTGCCTGTAGATAGGGCGCCAAGGCACCGTGAAGAGCAGCAAGAGCTTTCAGGGCTGGGCCCTTCCTTGTGGGAGAAGGAGCCGGACGTTTGCCTTTTCGGCAAGAGGCGCTGCCGCGGCCGAGCGCCATGAGATGTTGCGTCTCTGGGAAAGCACAGATCCCCACTGCTGTTGTGCCTGTAGATAGGGTGCCATGGCACCGTGAAGAGCAGCAACAGCTTTCAGGGCTGGGCCCTTCCTTGTGGGAGAATGATGCGGACGTTTGCCTTTTCGGCAAGAGGCGCTGCCGCGGCCGAGCGCCATCAGATCTTACGTCTCTGGGAAAGCACAGATCCCCACTGCTCTTCTGCCTGTAGATAGGGCGCCAAGGCACCGTGAAGAGCAGCAAGAGCTTTCAGGGCTGGGCCCTCCCTTGTGGGAGAAGGAGCTGGACGTTTGCCTTTTCGGTAAGAGGCGCTGCCGCGGCCGAGCGCCATGAGATGTTGCGTCTCTGGGAAAGCACAGATCCCCAGGGCTGTTGTGCCTGTAGATAGGGCACCAAGGCACCGTGAAGAGCAGCATGAGCTTTCAGGGCTGGGCCCTTCCTTGTGGGAGAAGGAGCAGGACGTTTGCCTGTTCGGCAAGAGGCTGTGCCGCGGCCGAGCGCAATGAGATGTTGCGTCTCTGGGAATTCACAGATCCCCACTGCTGTTGTGCCTGTAGATAGGGCGCCAAGGCACCGTGAAGAGCAGCAAGAGCTTTGAGGGCTGAGCCCTTCCTTGTGGGAGAAGGAGCCGGACGTTTTCCTTTTCGGCAAGAGGCTCTGCTGCGGCCGAGCGCCATGAGATGTTGCGTCTCTGGGAAAGCACAGATCCCCACTGCTGTTGTGCCTGTAGATAGGGCGCCAAGGCACCGTGAAGAGCAGCAAGAGCTTTCAGGGCTGGGCCCTTCCTTGTGGGAGAAGGAGCCGGACGTTTGCCTTTTCGGCAAGAGGCTCTGCCGCGGCCGAGCGCCATGAGATCTTGCGTCTCTGGAAAAGCACAGATCCCCAGGGCTGTTGTGCCTGTAGATAGGGCGCCAAGGCACCGTGAAGAGCAGCAAGAGCTTTCAGGGCTGGGCCCTTCCTTGTGGGAGAAGGAGCCGGACGTTTGCCTTTTCGGCAAGAGGCGCTGCCGCGGCCGAGCGCCATGAGATGTTGCGTCTCTGGGAAAGCACAGATCCCCACTGCTGTTGTGCCTGTAGATAGGGCGCCAAGGCACCGTGAAGAGCAGCAAGAGCTTTCAAGGATGGGCCCTTCCTTGTGGGAGAAGGAGCCGGACGTTTGCCTTTTCGGCAAGAGGCTCTGCCGCGGCCGAGCGCCATGAGATGTTGCGTCTCTGGGAAAGCACAGATCCCCACTGCTGTTGTGCCTGTAGATAGGGTGCCAAGGCACCGTGAAGAGCAGCATGAGCTTTCAAGGATGGGCCCTTCCTTGTGGGAGAAGGAGCCGGACGTTTGACTTTTCGGCAGCAGGCTCTGCCGCGGCCGAGCGCCATGAGATGTTGCGTCTCTGGGAAAGCACAGATCCCCACTGCTCTTCTGCCTGTAGATAGGGCGCCAAGGCACCGTGAAGAGCAGCAAGAGCTTTCAGGGCTGGGCCCTTCCTTGTGGGAGAATGATGCGGACGTTTGCCTTTTCGGCAAGAGGCGCTGCCGCGGCCGAGCGCCATGAGATCTTGCGTCTCTGGGAAAGCACAGATCCCCACTGCTCTTCTGCCTGTAGATAGGGCACCAAGGCACCGTGAAGAGCAGCATGAGCTTTCAGGGCTGGGCCCTTCCTTGTGGGAGAAGGAGCCGGACGTTTGCCTGTTCGGCAAGAGGCTCTGCCGCGGCCGAGCGCAATGAGATGTTGCGTCTCTGGGAATTCACAGATCCCCAGTGCTGTTGTGCCTGTAGATAGGGCGCCAAGGCACCGTGAAGAGCAGCAAGAGCTTTCAAGGATGGGCCCTTCCTTGTGGGAGAAGGAGCCGGACGTTTGCCTTTTCGGCAAGAGGCTCTGCCGCGGCCGAGCGCCATGAGATCTTGCGTCTCTGGGAAAGCACAGATCCCCACTGCTGTTGTGCCTGTAGATAGGGCGCCAAGGCACCGTGAAGAGCAGCAAGAGCTTTCAGGGCTGGGCCCTTCCTTGTGGGAGAAGGAGCCAGACGTTTGCCTTTTCGGCAAGAGGCGCTGCCGCGGCCGAGCGCCATGAGATGTTGCGTCTCTGGGAAAGCACAGATCCCCACTGCTGTTGTGCCTGTAGATAGGGTGCCATGGCACCGTGAAGAGCAGCAACAGCTTTCAGGGCTGGGCCCTTCCTTGTGGGAGAAGGAGCCGGACGTTTGCCTTTTCGGCAAGAGGCGCTGCCGCGGCCGAGCTCCATGAGATGTTGCGTCTCTGGGAAAGCACAGATCCCCACTGCTCTTCTGCCTGTAGATAGGGCACCAAGGCACCGTGAAGAGCAGCATGAGCTTTCAGGGCTGGGCCCTTCCTTGTGGGAGAAGGAGCCGGACGTTTGCCTGTTCGGCAAGAGGCTCTGCCGCGGCCGAGCGCAATGAGATGTTGCGTCTCTGGGAATTCACAGATCCCCAGTGCTGTTGTGCCTGTAGATAGGGCGCCAAGGCACCGTGAAGAGCAGCAAGAGCTTTGAGGGCTGAGCCCTTCCTTGTGGGAGAAGGAGCCGGAAGTTTTCCTTTTCGGCAAGAGGCTCTGCTGCGGCCGAGCGCCATGAGATGTTGCGTCTCTGGGAAAGCACAGATCCCCACTGCTGTTGTGCCTGTAGATAGGGTGCCAAGGCACCGTGAAGAGCAGCAAGAGCTTTCAAGGATGGGCCCTTCCTTGTGGGAGAAGGAGCCGGACGTTTTCCTTTTCGGCAAGAGGCTCTGCTGCGGCCGAGCGCCATGAGATGTTGCGTCTCTGGGAAAGCACAGATCCCCACTGCTGTTGTGCCTGTAGATAGGGCGCCAAGGCACCGTGAAGAGCAGCAAGAGCTTTCAGGGCTGGGCCCTTCCTTGTGGGAGAAGGAGCCGGACGTTTGCCTTTTCGGCAAGAGGCTCTGCCGCGGCCGAGCGCCATGAGATCTTGCGTCTCTGGAAAAGCACAGATCCCCAGGGCTGTTGTGCCTGTAGATAGGGCGCCAAGGCACCGTGAAGGGCAGCAACAGCTTTCAGGGCTGGGCCCTTCCTTGTGGGAGAAGGAGCCGGACGTTTGCCTTTTCGGCAAGAGGCTCTGCCGCGGCCGAGCGCCATGAGATGTTGCGTCTCTGGGAAAGCACAGATCCCCACTGCTGTTGTGCCTGTAGATAGGGCGCCAAGGCACCGTGAAGAGCAGCAAGAGCTTTCAGGGCTGGGCCCTTCCTTGTGGGAGAAGGAGCCGGACGTTTGCCTTTTCGGCAAGAGGCGCTGCCGCGGCCGAGCGCCATGAGATGTTGCGTCTCTGGGAAAGCACAGATCCCCACTGCTGTTGTGCCTGTAGATAGGGCGCCAAGGCACCGTGAAGAGCAGCAAGAGCTTTCAAGGATGGGCCCTTCCTTGTGGGAGAAGGAGCCGGACGTTTGCCTTTTCGGCAAGAGGCTCTGCCGCGGCCGAGCGCCATGAGATGTTGCGTCTCTGGGAAAGCACAGATCCCCACTGCTGTTGTGCCTGTAGATAGGGTGCCAAGGCACCGTGAAGAGCAGCATGAGCTTTCAAGGATGGGCCCTCCTTGTGGGAGAAGGAGCCGGACGTTTGACTTTTCGGCAGCAGGCTCTGCCGCGGCCGAGCGCCATGAGATGTTGCGTCTCTGGGAAAGCACAGATCCCCACTGCTCTTCTGCCTGTAGATAGGGCGCCAAGGCACCGTGAAGAGCAGCAAGAGCTTTCAGGGCTGGGCCCTTCCTTGTGGGAGAATGATGCGGACGTTTGCCTTTTCGGCAAGAGGCGCTGCCGCGGCCGAGCGCCATGAGATCTTGCGTCTCTGGGAAAGCACAGATCCCCACTGCTCTTCTGCCTGTAGATAGGGCACCAAGGCACCGTGAAGAGCAGCATGAGCTTTCAGGGCTGGGCCCTTCCTTGTGGGAGAAGGAGCCGGACGTTTGCCTGTTCGGCAAGAGGCTCTGCCCGCGGCCGAGCGCAATGAGATGTTGCGTCTCTGGGAATTCACAGATCCCCAGTGCTGTTGTGCCTGTAGATAGGGCGCCAAGGCACCGTGAAGAGCAGCAAGAGCTTTCAAGGATGGGCCCTTCCTTGTGGGAGAAGGAGCCGGACGTTTGCCTTTTCGGCAAGAGGCTCTGCCGCGGCCGAGCGCCATGAGATCTTGCGTCTCTGGGAAAGCACAGATCCCCACTGCTGTTGTGCCTGTAGATAGGGCGCCAAGGCACCGTGAAGAGCAGCAAGAGCTTTCAGGGCTGGGCCCTTCCTTGTGGGAGAAGGAGCCAGACGTTTGCCTTTTCGGCAAGAGGCGCTGCCGCGGCCGAGCGCCATGAGATCTTGCGTCTCTGGGAAAGCACAGATCCCCACTGCTGTTGTGCCTGTAGATAGGGTGCCATGGCACCGTGAAGAGCAGCAACAGCTTTCAGGGCTGGGCCCTTCCTTGTGGGAGAATGATGCGGACGTTTGCCTTTTCGGCAAGAGGCGCTGCCGCGGCCGAGCGCCATCAGATCTTGCGTCTCTGGGAAAGCACAGATCCCCACTGCTCTTCTGCCTGTAGATAGGGCGCCAAGGCACCGTGAAGAGCAGCAAGAGCTTTCAGGGCTGGGCCCTTCCTTGTGGGAGAAGGAGCCGGACGTTTGCCTTTTCGGCAAGAGGCTCTGCCGCGGCCGAGCGCCATGAGATGTTGCGTCTCTGGGAAAGCACAGATCCCCACTGCTCTTCTGCCTGTAGATAGGGCGCCAAGGCACCGTGAAGAGCAGCAAGAGCTTTCAGGGCTGGGCCCTCCCTTGTGGGAGAAGGAGCTGGACGTTTGCCTTTTCGGTAAGAGGCGCTGCCGCGGCCGAGCGCCATGAGATGTTGCGTCTCTGGGAAAGCACAGATCCCCAGGGCTGTTGTGCCTGTAGATAGGGCACCAAGGCACCGTGAAGAGCAGCATGAGCTTTCAGGGCTGGGCCCTTCCTTGTGGGAGAAGGAGCAGGACGTTTGCCTGTTCGGCAAGAGGCTGTGCCGCGGCCGAGTGCAATGAGATGTTGCGTCTCTGGGAATTCACAGATCCCCAGTGCTGTTGTGCCTGTAGATAGGGCGCCAAGGCACCGTGAAGAGCAGCAAGAGCTTTGAGGGCTGAGCCCTTCCTTGTGGGAGAAGGAGCCGGACGTTTTCCTTTTCGGCAAGAGGCTCTGCTGCGGCCGAGCGCCATGAGATGTTGCGTCTCTGGGAAAGCACAGATCCCCAGTGCTGTTGTGCCTGTAGATAGGGCGCCAAGGCACCGTGAAGAGCAGCAACAGCTTTCAGGGCCGGGCCCTTCCTTGTGGGAGAAGGAGCCGGACGTTTGCCTTTTCGGCAAGAGGCTCTGCCGCGGCCGAGCGCCATGAGATCTTGCGTCTCTGGAAAAGCACAGATCCCCAGGGCTGTTGTGCCTGTAGATAGGGCGCCAAGGCACCGTGAAGGGCAGCAAGAGCTTTCAGGGCTGGGCCCTTCCTTGTGGGAGAAGGAGCCGGATGTTTGCCTTTTCGGCAAGAGGCTCTGCCGCGGCCGAGCGCCATGAGATGTTGCGTCTCTGGGAAAGCACAGATCCCCAGGGCTGTTGTGCCTGTAGATAGGGCGCCAAGGCACCGTGAAGAGCAGCAAGAGCTTTCAGGGCTGGGCCCTTCCTTGTGGGAGAAGGAGCCGGACGTTTGCCTTTTCGGCAAGAGGCTCTGCCGCGGCCGAGCGCCATGAGATGTTGCGTCTCTGGGAAAGCACAGATCCCCACTGCTGTTGTGCCTGTAGATAGGGCGCCAAGGCACCGTGAAGAGCAGCAAGAGCTTTCAGGGCTGGGCCCTTCCTTGTGGGAGAAGGAGCCGGACGTTTTCCTTTTCGGCAAGAGGCTCTGCTGCGGCCGAGCGCCATGAGATGTTGCGTCTCTGGGAAAGCACAGATCCCCACTGCTGTTGTGCCTGTAGATAGGGCGCCAAGGCACCGTGAAGAGCAGCAAGAGCTTTCAGGGCTGGGCCCTTCCTTGTGGGAGAAGGAGCCGGACGTTTGCCTTTTCGGCAAGAGGCGCTGCCGCGGCCGAGCGCCATGAGATGTTGCGTCTCTGGGAAAGCACAGATCCCCACTGCTGTTGTGCCTGTAGATAGGGCGCCAAGGCACCGTGAAGAGCAGCAAGAGCTTTCAAGGATGGGCCCTTCCTTGTGGGAGAAGGAGCCGGACGTTTGCCTTTTCGGCAAGAGGCTCTGCTGCGGCCGAGCGCCATGAGATGTTGCGTCTCTGGGAAAGCACAGATCCCCACTGCTGTTGTGCCTGTAGATAGGGTGCCAAGGCACCGTGAAGAGCAGCATGAGCTTTCAAGGATGGGCCCTTCCTTGTGGGAGAAGGAGCCGGACGTTTGCCTTTTCGGCAAGAGGCGCTGCCGCGGCCGAGCGCCATGAGATCTTGCGTCTCTGGGAAAGCACATATCCCCACTGCTCTTCTGCCTGTAGATAGGGCGCCAAGGCACCGTGAAGAGCAGCAAGAGCTTTCAGGGCTGGGCCCTTCCTTGTGGGAGAAGGAGCCGGACGTTTGCCTTTTCGGCAAGAGGCGCTGCCGCGGCCGAGCGCCATGAGATGTTGCATCTCTGGGAAAGCACAGATCCCCACTGCTGTTGTGCCTGTAGATAGGGTGCCATGGCACCGTGAAGAGCAGCAACAGCTTTCAGGGCTGGGCCCTTCCTTGTGGGAGAATGATGCGGACGTTTGCCTTTTCGGCAAGAGGCGCTGCCGCGGCCGAGCGCCATCAGATCTTGCGTCTCTGGGAAAGCACAGATCCCCACTGCTCTTCTGCCTGTAGATAGGGCGCCAAGGCACCGTGAAGAGCAGCAAGAGCTTTCAGGGCTGGGCCCATCCTTGTGGGAGAAGGAGCCGGACGTTTGCCTTTTCGGCAAGAGGCTCTGCCGCGGCCGAGCGCCATGAGATGTTGCGTCTCTGGGAAAGCACAGATCCCCACTGCTCTTCTGCCTGTAGATAGGGCGCCAAGGCACCGTGAAGAGCAGCAAGAGCTTTCAGGGCTGGGCCCTCCATTGTGGGAGAAGGAGCTGGACGTTTGCCTTTTCGGTAAGAGGCGCTGCCGCGGCCGAGCGCCATGAGATGTTGCGTCTCTGGGAAAGCACAGATCCCCAGGGCTGTTGTGCCTGTAGATAGGGCACCAAGGCACCGTGAAGAGCAGCATGAGCTTTCAGGGCTGGGCCCTTCCTTGTGGGAGAAGGAGCAGGACGTTTGCCTGTTCGGCAAGAGGCTGTGCCGCGGCCGAGCGCAATGAGATGTTGCGTCTCTGGGAATTCACAGATCCCCAGTGCTGTTGTGCCTGTAGATAGGGCGCCAAGGCACCGTGAAGAGCAGCAAGAGCTTTGAGGGCTGAGCCCTTCCTTGTGGGAGAAGGAGCCGGACGTTTTCCTTTTCGGCAAGAGGCTCTGCTGCGGGCCGAGCGCCATGAGATGTTGCGTCTCTGGGAAAGCACAGATCCCCACTGCTGTTGTGCCTGTACATAGGGCGCCAAGGCACCGTGAAGAGCAGCAACAGCTTTCAGGGCCGGGCCCTTCCTTGTGGGAGAAGGAGCCGGACGTTTGCCTTTTCGGCAAGAGGCGCTGCCGCGGCCGAGCGCCATGAGATCTTGCGTCTCTGGAAAAGCACAGATCCCCAGGGCTGTTGTGCCTGTAGATAGGGTGCCAAGGCACCGTGAAGGGCAGCAAGAGCTTTCAGGGCTGGGCCCTTCCTTGTGGGAGAAGGAGCCGGACGTTTGCCTTTTCGGCAAGAGGCTCTGCTGCGGCCGAGCGCCATGAGATGTTGCGTCTCTGGGAAAGCACAGATCCCCAGTGCTGTTGTGCCTGTAGATAGGGCGCCAAGGCACCGTGAAGAGCAGCAAGAGCTTTCAGGGCTGGGCCCTTCCTTGTGGGAGAAGGAGCCGGACGTTTGCCTTTTCGGCAAGAGGCTCTGCCGCGGCCGAGCGCCATGAGATGTTGCGTCTCTGGGAAAGCACAGATCCCCACTGCTGTTGTGCCTGTAGATAGGGCGCCAAGGCACCGTGAAGAGCAGCAAGAGCTTTCAGGGCTGGGCCCTTCCTTGTGGGAGAAGGAGCCGGACGTTTTCCTTTTCGGCAAGAGGCTCTGCCGCGGCCGAGCGCCATGAGATGTTGCGTCTCTGGGAAAGCACAGATCCCCACTGCTGTTGTGCCTGTAGATAGGGCGCCAAGGCACCGTGAAGAGCAGCAAGAGCTTTCAGGGCTGGGCCCTTCCTTGTGGGAGAAGGAGCCGGACGTTTGCCTTTTCGGCAAGAGGCGCTGCCGCGGCCGAGCGCCATGAGATGTTGCGTCTCTGGGAAAGCACAGATCCCCACTGCTGTTGTGCCTGTAGATAGGGCGCCAAGGCACCGTGAAGAGCAGTAAGAGCTTTCAAGGATGGGCCCTTCCTTGTGGGAGAAGGAGCCGGACGTTTGCCTTTTCGGCAAGAGGCTCTGCTGCAGCCGAGCGCCATGAGATGTTGCGTCTCTGGGAAAGCACAGATCCCCACTGCTGTTGTGCCTGTAGATAGGGTGCCAAGGCACCGTGAAGAGCAGCATGAGCTTTCAAGGATGGGCCCTTCCTTGTGGGAGAAGGAGCCGGACGTTTGCCTTTTCGGCAAGAGGCGCTGCCGCGGCCGAGCGCCATGAGATCTTGCGTCTCTGGGAAAGCACATATCCCCACTGCTCTTCTGCCTGTAGATAGGGCGCCAAGGCACCGTGAAGAGCAGCAAGAGCTTTCAGGGCTGGGCCCTTCCTTGTGGGAGAAGGAGCCGGACATTTGCTTTTTCGGCAAGAGGCGCTGCCGCGGCCGAGCGCCCTGAGATGTTGCATCTCTGGGAAAGCACAGATCCCCACTGCTGTTGTGCCTGTAGATAGGGTGCCATGGCACCGTGAAGAGCAGCAACAGCTTTCAGGGCTGGGCCCTTCCTTGTGGGAGAATGATGCGGACGTTTGCCTTTTCGGCAAGAGGCGCTGCCGCGGCCGAGCGCCATCAGATCTTGCGTCTCTGGGAAAGCACAGATCCCCACTGCTCTTCTGCCTGTAGATAGGGCGCCAAGGCACCGTGAAGAGCAGCAAGAGCTTTCAGGGCTGGGCCCATCCTTGTGGGAGAAGGAGCCGGACGTTTGCCTTTTCGGCAAGAGGCTCTGCCGCGGCCGAGCGCCATGAGATGTTGCGTCTCTGGGAAAGCACAGATCCCCACTGCTCTTCTGCCTGTAGATAGGGCGCCAAGGCACCGTGAAGAGCAGCAAGAGCTTTCAGGGCTGGGCCCTCCCTTGTGGGAGAAGGAGCTGGACGTTTGCCTTTTCGGTAAGAGGCGCTGCCGCGGCCGAGCGCCATGAGATGTTGCGTCTCTGGGAAAGCACAGATCCCCAGGGCTGTTGTGCCTGTAGATAGGGCACCAAGGCACCGTGAAGAGCAGCATGAGCTTTCAGGGCTGGGCCCTTCCTTGTGGGAGAAGGAGCAGGACGTTTGCCTGTTCGGCAAGAGGCTGTGCCGCGGCCGAGCGCAATGAGATGTTGCGTCTCTGGGAATTCACAGATCCCCAGTGCTGTTGTGCCTGTAGATAGGGCGCCAAGGCACCGTGAAGAGCAGCAAGAGCTTTGCAGGCTGAGCCCTTCCTTGTGGAGAAGGAGCCGGACGTTTTCCTTTTCGGCAAGAGGCTCTGCTGCGGCCGAGCGCCATGAGATGTTGCGTCTCTGGGAAAGCACAGATCCCCACTGCTGTTGTGCCTGTAGATAGGGCGCCAAGGCACCGTGAAGAGCAGCAACAGCTTTCAGGGCCGGGCCCTTCCTTGTGGGAGAAGGAGCCGGACGTTGCCTTTTCGGCAAGAGGCGCTGCCGCGGCCGAGCGCCATGAGATCTTGCGTCTCTGGAAAAGCACAGATCCCCAGGGCTGTTGTGCCTGTAGATAGGGCGCCAAGGCACCGTGAAGGGCAGCAAGAGCTTTCAGGGCTGGGCCCTTCCTTGTGGGAGAAGGAGCCGGACGTTTGCCTTTTCGGCAAGAGGCTCTGCTGCGGCCGAGCGCCATGAGATGTTGCGTCTCTGGGAAAGCACAGATCCCCACTGCTGTTGTGCCTGTAGATAGGGCGGCCAAGGCACCGTGAAGAGCAGCAAGAGCTTTCAGGGCTGGGCCCTTCCTTGTGGGAGAAGGAGCCGGACGTTTGCCTTTTCGGCAAGAGGCGCTGCCGCGGCCGAGCGCCATGAGATGTTGCGTCTCTGGGAAAGCACAGATCCCCACTGCTGTTGTGCCTGTAGATAGGGCGCCAAGGCACCGTGAAGAGCAGCAAGAGCTTTCAAGGATGGGCCCTTCCTTGTGGGAGAAGGAGCCGGACGTTTGCCTTTTCGGCAAGAGGCTCTGCCGCGGCCGAGCGCCATGAGATGTTGCGTCTCTGGGAAAGCACAGATCCCCACTGCTGTTGTGCTGTAGATAGGGTGCCAAGGCACCGTGAAGAGCAGCATGAGCTTTCAAGGATGGGCCCTTCCTTGTGGGAGAAGGAGCCGGACGTTTGCCTTTTCGGCAGCAGGCTCTGCCGCGGCCGAGCGCCATGAGATGTTGCGTCTCTGGGAAAGCACAGATCCCCACTGCTCTTCTGCCTGTAGATAGGGCGCCAAGGCACCGTGAAGAGCAGCAAGAGCTTTCAGGGCTGGGCCCTTCCTTGTGGGAGAATGATGCGGACGTTTGCCTTTTCGGCAAGAGGCGCTGCCGCGGCCGAGCGCCATGAGATGTTGCGTCTCTGGGAAAGCACAGATCCCCACTGCTCTTCTGCCTGTAGATAGGGCACCAAGGCACCGTGAAGAGCAGCATGAGCTTTCAGGGCTGGGCCCTTCCTTGTGGGAGAAGGAGCCGGACGTTTGCCTGTTCGGCAAGAGGCTCTGCCGCGGCCGAGCGCAATGAGATGTTGCGTCTCTGGGAATTCACAGATCCCCAGTGCTGTTGTGCCTGTAGATAGGGCGCCAAGGCACCGTGAAGAGCAGCAAGAGCTTTGAGGGCTGAGCCCTTCCTTGTGGGAGAAGGAGCCGGAAGTTTTCCTTTTCGGCAAGAGGCTCTGCTGCGGCCGAGCGCCATGAGATGTTGCGTCTCTGGGAAAGCACAGATCCCCACTGCTGTTGTGCCTGTAGATAGGGCGCCAAGGCACCGTGAAGAGCAGCAAGAGCTTTCAAGGATGGGCCCCTTCCTTGTGGGAGAAGGAGCCGGACGTTTGCCTTTTCGGCAAGAGGCTCTGCCGCGGCCGAGCGCCATGAGATCTTGCGTCTCTGGGAAAGCACAGATCCCCAGTGCTGTTGTGCCTGTAGTTAGGGTGCCAAGGCACCGTGAAGAGCAGCAAGAGCTTTCAAGGATGGGCCCTTCCTTGTGGGAGAAGGAGCCGGACGTTTGCCTTTTCGGCAAGAGGCGCTGCCGCGGCCGAGCGCCATGAGATCTTGCGTCTCTGGGAAAGCACAGATCCCCACTGCTCTTCTGCCTGTAGATAGGGCGCCAAGGCACCGTGAAGAGCAGCAAGAGCTTTCAGGGCTGGGCCCTTCCTTGTTGGAGAAGGAGCCGGACGTTTGCCTTTTCGGCAAGAGGCACTGCTGCGGCGCGAGCGCCCTGAGATGTTGCGTCTCTGGGAAAGCACAGATCCCCACTGCTGTTGTGCCTGTAGATAGGGTGCCGATGGCACCGTGAAGAGGCAGCAACAGCTTTCAGGGCTGGGCCCTTCCTTGTGGGAGAAGGAGCCGGACGTTTGCCTTTTCGGCAAGAGGCGCTGCCGCGGCCCGAGCGCCATGAGATCTTGCTTCTCTGGGAAATCAAAGATCCCCACTGCTGTTGTGCCTGTAGATAGGGCGCCAAGGCACCGTGAAGAGCAGCAAGAGCTTTCAGGGCTGGGCCCATCCTTGTGGGAGAAGGAGCCGGACGTTTGCCTTTTCGGCAAGAGGCTCTGCCGCGGCCGAGCGCCATGAGATGTTGCGTCTCTGGGAAAGCACAGATCCCCACTGCTCTTCTGCCTGTAGATAGGGCGCCAAGGCAACCGTGAAGAGCAGCAAGAGCTTTCAGGGCTGGGCCCTCCCTTGTGGGAGAATGAGCCGGACGTTTGCCTTTTCGGTAAGAGGCGCTGCCGCGGCCGAGCGCCATGAGATGTTGCGTCTCTGGGAAAGCACAGATCCCCAGGGCTGTTGTGCCTGTAGATAGGGCACCAAGGCACCGTGAAGAGCAGCATGAGCTTTCAGGGCTGGGCCCTTCCTTGTGGGAGAAGGAGCAGGACGTTTGACTGTTCGGCAAGAGGCTGTGCCGCGCCGAGCACAATGAGATGTGCGTCTCTGGGAATCACAGATCCCCAGTGCTGTTGTGCCTGTAGATAGGGCGCCAAGGCACCGTGAAGGGCAGCAAGAGCTTTGAGGGCTGAGCCCTTCCTTGTGGGAGAAGGAGCCGTACGTTTTCCTTTTCGGCAAGAGGCTCTGCCGCGCCGAGCGCCATGAGATGTTGCGTCTCTGGGAAAGCACAGATCCCCACTGCTGTTGTGCCTGTACATAGGGCGCCAAGGCACCGTGAAGAGCAGCAAGAGCTTTCAGGGCTGGGCCCTTCCTTGTGGGAGAAGGAGCCGGACGTTGCCTTTTCGGCAAGAGGCTCTGCCGCGGCCGAGCGCCATGAGATGTTGCGTCTCTGGGAAAGCACAGATCCCCACTGCTGTTGTGCCTGTAGATAGGGCGCCAAGGCACCGTGAAGAGCAGCAACAGCTTACAGGGCTGGGCACTTCCTTGTGGGAGAAGGAGCCGGACGTTTGCCTTTTCGGCAAGAGGCTCTGCCGCGGCCGAGCGCCATGAGATGTTGCGTCTCTGGAAAGCACAGATCCCCACTCTGTTGTGCCTGTAGATAGGGTGCCAAGGCACCGTGAAGAGCAGCAAGAGCTTTCAAGGATGGGCCCTTCCTTGTGGGAGAAGGAGCCGGACGTTTGCCTTTTCGGCAAGAGGCTCTGCCGCGGCCGAGCGCCATGAGATCTTGCGTCTCTGGGAAAGCACAGATCCCCACTGCTCTTCTGCCTGTAGATAGGGCGCCAAGGCACCGTGAAGAGCAGCAAGAGCTTTGAGGGCTGAGCCCTTCCTTGTGGGAGAAGGAGCCGGACGTTTTCCTTTTCGGCAAGAGGCTCTGCTGCGGCCGAGCGCCATGAGATGTTGCGTCTCTGGGAAAGCACAGATCCCCACTGCTCTTGTGCCTGTAGATAGGGCGCCAAGGCACCGTGAAGGGCAGCAACAGCTTTCAGGGCTGGGCCCTTCCTTGTGGGAGAAGGAGCCGGACGTTTGCCTTTTCGGCAAGAGGCTCTGCCGCGGCCGAGCGCCATGAGATGTTGCGTCTGTGGGAAAGCACAGATCCCCACTGCTGTTGTGCCTGTACATAGGGCGCCAAGGCACCGTGAAGAGCAGCAAGAGCTTTCAGGGCTGGGCCCTTCCTTGTGGGAGAAGGAGCCGGACGTTTGCCTTTTCGGCAAGAGGCGCTGCCGCGGGCCGAGCGCCATGAGATCTTGCGTCTCTGGGAAAGCACAGATCCCCACTGCTGTTGTGCCTGTAGATAGGGCGCCAAGGCACCGTGAAGAGCAGCAAGAGCTTTCAAGGATGGGCCCTTCCTTGTGGGAGAAGGAGCCGGACGTTTGCCTTTTCGGCAAGAGGCTCTGCCGCGGCCGAGCGCCATGAGATGTTGCGTCTCTGGGAAAGCACAGATCCCCACTGCTGTTGTGCCTGTAGATAGGGTGCCAAGGCACCGTGAAGAGCAGCAAGAGCTTTCAAGGATGGGCCCTTCCTTGTGGGAGAAGGAGCCGGACGTTTGCCTTTTCGGCAAGAGGCTCTGCCGCGGCCGAGCGCCATGAGATGTTGCGTCTCTGGGAAAGCACAGATCCCCACTGCTCTTCTGCCTGTAGATAGGGCGCCAAGGCACCGTGAAGAGCAGCAGGAGCTTTCAGGGCTGGGCCCTTCCTTGTGGGAGAATGATGCGGACGTTTGCCTTTTCGGCAAGAGGCGCTGCCGCGGCCGAGCACCATGAGATCTTGCGTCTCTGGGAAAGCACAGATCCCCACTGCTCTTCTGCCTGTAGATAGGGCACCAAGGCACCGTGAAGAGCAGCATGAGCTTTCAGGGCTGGGCCCTTCCTCGTGGGAGAAGGAGCCGGACGTTTGCCTGTTCGGCAAGAGGCTCTGCCGCGGCCGAGCGCAATGAGATGTTGCGTCTCTGGGAATTCACAGATCCCCAGTGCTGTTGTGCCTGTAGATAGGGCGCCAAGGCACCGTGAAGAGCAGCAAGAGCTTTGAGGGCTGAGCCATTCCTTGTGGGAGAAGGAGCCGGACGTTTTCCTTTTCGGCAAGAGGCTCTGCTGCGGCCGAGCGCCATGAGATGTTGCGTCTCTGGGAAAGCACAGATCCCCACTGCTGTTGTGCCTGTAGATAGGGCGCCAAGGCACCGTGAAGAGCAGCCAGAGCTTACAGGGCTGGGCCCTTCCTTGTGGGAGAATGATACGGACGTTTGCCTTTTCGGCAAGAGGCTCTGCCGCAGCCGAGCGCCATGAGATGTTGCGTCTCTGGGAAAGCACAGATCCCCACTGCTGTTGTGCCTGTAGATAGGGCGCCAAGGCACCGTGAAGGGCAGCAACAGCTTTCAGGGCTGGGCCCTTCCTTGTGGGAGAAGGAGCCGGACGTTTGCCTTTTCGGCAAGAGGCGCTGCCGCGGCCGAGCGCCATGAGATCTTGCGTCTCTGTGAAAGCACAGATCCCCACTGCTGTTGTGCCTGTAGATAGGGCGCCAAGGCACCGTGAAGAGCAGCAACAGCTTTCAAGGATGGGCCCTTCCTTGTGGGAGAAGGAGCCGGACGTTTGCCTTTTCGGCAAGAGGCTCTGCCGTGGCCGAGCGCCATGAGATGTTGCGTCTCTGGGAAAGCACAGATCCCCACTGCTGTTGTGCCTGTAGATAGGGTGCCAAGGCACCGTGAAGAGCAGCAAGAGCTTTCAAGGATGGGCCCTTCCTTGTGGGAGAAGGAGCCGGACGTTTGCCTTTTCGGCAAGAGGCTCTGCCGCGGCCCAAGCGCCATGAGATGTTGCGTCTCTGGGAAAGCACAGATCCCCAGTGCTGTTGTGCCTGTAGATAGGGCGCCAAGGCACCGTGAAGAGCAGCAAGAGCTTTCAGGGCTGGGCCCTTCCTTGTGGGAGAATGATGCGGACGTTTGCCTTTTCGGCAAGAGGCGCTGCCGCGGCCGAGCGCCATGAGATGTTGCGTCTCTGGGAAAGCACAGATCCCCACTGCTGTTGTGCCTGTAGATAGGGCACCAAGGCACCGTGAAGAGCAGCATGAGCTTTCAGGGCTGGGCCCTTCCTTGTGGGAGAAGGAGCCGGACGTTTGCCTGTTCGGCAAGAGGCTCTGCCGCGGCCGAGCGCAATGAGATGTTGCGTCTCTGGGAATTCACAGATCCCCACTGCTGTTGTGCCTGTAGATAGGGCGCCAAGGCACCGTGAAGAGCAGCAAGAGCTTTGAGTGCTGAGCCCTTCCTTGTGGGAGAAGGAGCCGGACGTTTTCCTTTTCGGCAAGAGGCTCTGCTGCGGCCGAGCGCCATGAGATGTTGCGTCTCTGGGAAAGCACAGATCCCCACTGCTGTTGTGCCTGTAGATAGGGCGCCAAGGCACCGTGAAGGGCAGCAACAGCTTTCAGGGCTGGGCCCTTCCTTGTGGGAGAAGGAGCCGGACGTTTGCCTTTTCGGCAAGAGGCTCTGCCGCGGCCGAGCGCCATGAGATGTTGCGTCTCTGGGAAAGCACAGATCCCCACTGCTGTTGTGCCTGTAGATAGGGCGCCAAGGCACCGTGAAGAGCAGCAAAAGCTTACAGGGCTGGGCCCTTCCTTGTGGGAGAAGGAGCCGGACGTTTGCCTTTTCGGCAAGAGGCTCTGCCGCGGCCGAGCGCCATGAGATGTTGCGTCTCTGGGAAAGCACAGATCCCCACTGCTGTTGTGCCTGTACATAGGGCGCCAAGGCACCGTGAAGAGCAGCAAGAGCTTTCAGGGCTGGGCCCTTCCTTGTGGGAGAAGGAGCCGGACGTTTGCCTTTTCGGCAAGAGGCACTGCTGCGGCCGAGCGCCATGAGATCTTGCGTCTCTGGAAAAGCACAGATCCCCAGGGCTGTTGTGCCTGTAGATAGGGCGCCAAGGCACCGTGAAGGGCAGCAAGAGCTTTCAGGGCTGGGCCCTTCCTTGTGGGAGAAGGAGCCGGACGTTTGCCTTTTCGGCAGCAGGCTCTGCCGCGGCCGAGCGCCATGAGATCTTGCGTCTCTGGGAAAGCACAGATCCCCACTGCTCTTCTGCCTGTAGATAGGGCGCCAAGGCACCGTGAAGAGCAGCAAGAGCTTTCAGGGCTGGGCCCTTCCTTGTGGGAGAAGGAGCCGGACGTTTGCCTTTTCGGCAAGAGGCGCTGCCGCGGCCGAGCGCCCTGAGATGTTGCGTCTCTGGGAAAGCACAGATCCCCACTGCTGTTGTGCCTGTAGATAGGGTGCCATGGCACCGTGAAGAGCAGCAACAGCTTTCAGGGCTGGGCCCTTCCTTGTGGGAGAATGATGCGGACGTTTGCCTTTTCGGCAAGAGGCGCTGCCGCGGCCGAGCGCCATCAGATCTTGCGTCTCTGGGAAAGCACAGATCCCCACTGCTCTTCTGCCTGTAGATAGGGCGCCAAGGCACCGTGAAGAGCAGCAAGAGCTTTCAGGGCTGGGCCCATCCTTGTGGGAGAAGGAGCCGGACGTTTGCCTTTTCGGCAAGAGGCTCTGCCGCGGCCGAGCGCCATGAGATGTTGCGTCTCTGGAAAAGCACAGATCCCCACTGCTCTTCTGCCTGTAGATAGGGCGCCAAGGCACCGTGAAGAGCAGCATGAGCTTTCAGGGCTGGGCCCTTCCTTGTGGGAGAAGGAGCAGGACGTTTGCCTGTTCGGCAAGAGGCTGTGCCGCGGCCGAGCGCAATGAGATGTTGCGTCTCTGGGAATTCACAGATCCCCAGTGCTGTTGTGCCTGTAGATAGGGCGCCAAGGCACCGTGAAGAGCAGCAAGAGCTTTGAGGGCTGAGCCCTTCCTTGTGGGAGAAGGAGCCGGACGTTTTCCTTTTCGGCAAGAGGCTCTGCTGCGGCCGAGCGCCATGAGATGTTGCGTCTCTGGGAAAGCACAGATCCCCACTGCTGTTGTGCCTGTAGATAGGGCGCCAAGGCACCGTGAAGAGCAGCAACAGCTTTCAGGGCTGGGCCCTTCCTTGTGGGAGAAGGAGCCGGACGTTTGCCTTTTCAACAAGAGGCGCTGCCGCAGCCGAGCGCAATGAGATCTTGCGTCTCTGGAAAAGCACAGATCCCCACTGCTGCTGTGCCTGTAGATAGGGCGCCAAGGCACCGTGAAGGGCAGCAAGAGCTTTCAGGGCTGGGCCCTTCCTTGTGGGAGAAGGAGCCGGACGTTTGCCTTTTCGGCAAGAGGCTCTGCCGCGGCCGAGCGCCATGAGATGTTGCGTCTCTGGGAAAGCACAGATCCCCACTGCTGTTGTGCCTGTACATAGGGCGCCAAGGCACCGTGAAGAGCAGCAAGAGCTTTCAGGGCTGGGCCCTTCCTTGTGGGAGAAGGAGCCGGACGTTTGCCTTTTCGGCAAGAGGCTCTGCCGCGGCCGAGCGCCATGAGATGTTGTGTCTCTGGGAAAGCACAGATCCCCACTGCTGTTGTGCCTGTAGATAGGGCGCCAAGGCACCGTGAAGAGCAGCAACAGCTTACAGGGCTGGGCCCTTCCTTGTGGGAGAAGGAGCCGGACGTTTGCCTTTTCGGCAAGAGGCTCTGCCGCGGCGGAGCGCCATGAGATGTTGCGTCTCTGGGAAAGCACAGATCCCCACTCTGTTGTGCCTGTAGATAGGGTGCCAAGGCACCGTGAAGAGCAGCAAGAGCTTTCAAGGATGGGCCCTTCCTTGTGGGAGAAGGAGCCGGACGTCTGCCTTTTCGGCAAGAGGCTCTGCCGCGGCCGAGCGCCATGAGATGTTGCGTCTCTGGGAAAGCACAGATCCCCACTGCTGTTGTGCCTGTAGATA
This sequence comes from Harpia harpyja, assembly GCF_026419915.1. Lineage (NCBI taxonomy): Eukaryota > Metazoa > Chordata > Aves > Accipitriformes > Accipitridae > Harpia > Harpia harpyja. The sequence continues at coordinate 115,572 of NW_026293195.1, read as the reverse complement.
GGGCGCCAAGGCACCGTGAAGAGCAGCAAGAGCTTTCACGGCTGAGCCCTTCCTTGTGGGAGAAGGAGCCGGACGTTTTCCTTTTCGGCAAGAGGCTCTGCTGCGGCCGAGCGCCATGAGATGTTGCGTCTCTGGGAAAGCACAGATCCCCACTGCTCTTGTGCCTGTAGATAGGGCGCCAAGGCACCGTGAAGGGCAGCAACAGCTTTCAGGGCTGGGCCCTTCCTTGTGGGAGAATGATACGGACGTTTGCCTTTTCGGCAAGAGGCTCTGCCGCGGCCGAGCACCATGATATGTTGCGTCTCTGGGAAAGCACAGATCCCCACTGCTGTTGTGCCTGTACATAGGGCGCCAAGGCACCGTGAAGAGCAGCAAGAGCTTTCAGGGCTGGGCCCTTCCTTGTGGGAGAAGGAGCCGGACGTTTGCCTTTTCGGCAAGAGGCGCTGCCGCGGCCGAGCGCCATGAGATCTTGCGTCTCTGGGAAAGCACAGATCCCCAGTGCTGTTGTGCCTGTAGATAGGGCGCCAAGGCACCGTGAAGAGCAGCAAGAGCTTTCAAGGATGGGCCCTTCCTTGTGGGAGAAGGAGCCGGACGTTTGCCTTTTCGGCAAGAGGCTCTGCCGCGGCCGAGCGCCATGAGATGTTGCGTCTCTGGGAAAGCACAGATCCCCACTGCTGTTGTGCCTGTAGATAGGGTGCCAAGGCACCGTGAAGAGCAGCAAGAGCTTTCAAGGATGGGCCCTTCCTTGTGGGAGAAGGAGCCGGACGTTTGCCTTTTCGGCAAGAGGCTCTGCCGCGGCCGAGCGCCATGAGATGTTGCGTCTCTGGGAAAGCACAGATCCCCACTGCTCTTCTGCCTGTAGATAGGGCACCAAGGCACCGTGAAGAGCAGCAAGAGCTTTCAGGGCTGGGCCCTTCCTTGTGGGAGAATGATGCGGACGTTTGCCTTTTCGGCAAGAGGCGCTGCCGCGGCCGAGCGCCATGAGATCTTGCGTCTCTGGGAAAGCACAGATCCCCACTGCTCTTCTGCCTGTAGATAGGGCACCAAGGCACCGTGAAGAGCAGCATGAGCTTTCAGGGCTGGGCCCTTCCTTGTGGGAGAAGGAGCCGGACGTTTGCCTGTTCGGCAAGAGGCTCTGCCGCGGCCGAGTGCAATGAGATGTTGCGTCTCTGGGAAAGCACAGATCCCCAGGGCTGTTGTGCCTGTAGATAGGGCGCCAAGGCACCGTGAAGAGCAGCAAGAGCTTTGAGGGCTGAGACCTTCCTTGTGGGAGAAGGAGCCGGACGTTTGCCTTTTCGGCAAGAGGCTCTGCTGCGGCCGAGCGCCATGAGATGTTGCGTCTCTGGGAAAGCACAGATCCCCACTGCTGCTGTGCCTGTAGATAGGGCGCCAAGGCACCGTGAAGGGCAGCAACAGCTTTCAGGGCTGGGCCCTTCCTTGTGGGAGAAGGAGCCCGACGTTTGCCTTTTCGGCAGCAGGCTCTGCCGCGGCCGAGCGCCATGAGATGTTGCGTCTCTGGGAAAGCACAGATCCCCACTGCTCTTCTGCCTGTAGATAGGGCACCAAGGCACCGTGAAGAGCAGCATGAGCTTTCAGGGCTGGGCCCTTCCTTGTGGGAGAAGGAGCCGGACTTTTGCCTTTTCGGCAGCAGGCTCTGCCGCGGCCGAGCGCCATGAGATGTTGCGTCTCTGGGAAAGCACAGATCCCCACTGCTGTTGTGCCTGTAGATAGGGCGCCAAGGCACCGTGAAGAGCAGCAAGATCTTACAGGGCTGGGCCCTTCCTTGTGGGAGAAGGAGCCGGACGTTTGCCTTTTCGGCAAGAGGCTCTGCCGCGGCCGAGCGCCATGAGATGTTGCGTCTCTGGGAAAGCACAGATCCCCAGTGCTGTTGTGCCTGTACATAGGGCGCCAAGGCACCGTGAAGAGCAGCAAGAGCTTTCAGGGCTGGGCCCTTCCTTGTGGGAGAAGGAGCCGGACGTTTGCCTTTTCGGCAAGAGGCGCTGCCGCGGCCGAGCACCATGAGATCTTGCGTCTCTGGGAAAGCACAGATCCCAGGGCTGTTGTGCCTGTAGATAGGGTGCCAAGGCACCGTGAAGAGCAGCAAGAGCTTTCAGGGCTGAGACCTTCCTTGTGGGAGAAGGAGCCGGACGTTTGCCTTTTCGGCAAGAGGCTCTGCCGCGTCCGAGCGCCATGAGATGTTGCGTCTCTGGGAAAGCACAGATCCCCACTGCTGTTGTGCCTGTAGATAGGGCGCCAAGGCACCGTGAAGAGCAGCACGAGCTTTCAGGGCTGGGCCCTTCCTTGTGGGAGAAGGAGCCGGACGTTTGCCTTTTCGGCAAGAGGCGATGCCGCGGCCGAGCGCCATGAGATCTTGCGTCTCTGGGAAAGCACAGATCCCCACTGCTGTTGTGCCTGTACATAGGGCGCCAAGGCACCGTGAAGAGCAGCAAGAGCTTTCAGGGCTGGGCCCTTCCTTGTGGGAGAAGGAGCCGGACGTTTGCCTTTTCGGCAAGAGGCTCTGCCGCGGCCGAGCACCATGAGATGTTGCGTCTCTGGGAAAGCACAGATCCCAGGGCTGTTGTGCCTGTAGATAGGGCGCCAAGGCACCGTGAAGAGCAGCAACAGCTTTCAGGGCTGGGCCCTTCCTTGTGGGAGAAGGAGCCGGACGTTTGCCTTTTCGGCAAGAGGCTCTGCCGCGGCCGAGCGCCATGAGATGTTGCGTCTCTGGGAAAGCACAGATCCCCACTGCTGTTGTGCCTGTAGATAGGGCGCCAAGGCACCGTGAAGAGCAGCAAGAGCTTTGAGGGCTGGGCCCTTCCTTGTGGGAGAAGGAGCCGGACGTTTGCCTTTTCGGCAAGAGGCTCTGCCGCGGCCGAGCGCCATGAGATCTTGCGTCTCTGGGAAAGCACAGATCCCCAGGGCTGTTTTGCCTGTAGATAGGGCGCCAAGGCACCGTGAAGAGCAGCAAGAGCTTTCAGGGCTGGGCCCTTCCTTGTGGGAGAAGGAGCCGGACGTTTGCCTTTTCGGCAAGAGGCGCTGCCGCGGCCGAGCGCCATGAGATCTTGCGTCTCTGGGAAAGCACAGATCCCCAGGGCTGTTGTGCCTGTAGATAGGGCGCCAAGGCACCGTGAAGAGCAGCAACAGCTTTCAGGGCTGGGCCCTTCCTTGTGGGAGAAGGAGCCGGACGTTTGCCTTTTCGGCAAGAGGCGCTGCCGCGGCCGAGCGCCATGAGATCTTGCGTCTCTGGGAAAGCACAGATTCCCACTGCTCTTCTGCCTGTAGATAGGGCGCCAAGGCACCGTGAAGAGCAGCAAGAGCTTTCAGGGCTGGGCCCTTCCTTGTGGGAGAAGGAGCCGGAAGTTTGCCTTTTCGGCAAGAGGCGCTGCCGCGGCCGAGCGCCATGAGATCTTGCGTCTCTGGGAAAGCACAGATCCCCACTGCTGTTGTGCCTGTACATAGGGCGCCAAGGCACCGTGAAAAGCAGCAAGAGCTTTCAGGGCTGGGCCCTTCCTTGTTGGAGAAGGAGCCGGACGTTGGCCTTTTCAACAAGAGGCGCTGCCGCGGCCAAGCGCAATGAGATCTTACGTCTCTGGGAGAGCACAGATCCCCACTGCTGCTGTGCCTGTAGATAGGGCGCCAAGGCACCGTGAAGGGCAGCAACAGCTTTCAGGGCCGGGCCCTTCCTTGTGGGAGAAGGAGCCGGACGTTTGCCTTTTCGACAAGAGGCTCTGCCGCTGCCGAGCGCCATGAGATGTTGCGTCTCTGGGAAAGCACAGATCCCCACTGCTGTTGTGCCTGTAGATAGGGTGCCAAGGCACCGTGAAGAGCAGCAAGAGCTTTCAAGGATGGGCCCTTCCTTGTGGGAGAAGGAGCCGGACGTTTGCCTTTTCGGCAAGAGGCTCTGCCGCGGCCGAGCGCCATGAGATGTTGCGTCTCTGGGAAAGCACAGATCCCCACTGCTGTTGTGCCTGTAGATAGGGCGCCAAGGCACCGTGAAGGGCAGCAAGAGCTTTCAGGGCTGGGCCCTTCCTTGTGGGAGTATGATGCGGACGTTTGCCTTTTCGGCAAGAGGCGCTGCCGCGGCCGAGCGCCATGAGATGTTGCGTCTCTGGGAAAGCACAGATCCCCACTGCTCTTCTGCCTGTAGATAGGGCACCAAGGCACCGTGAAGAGCAGCATGAGCTTTCAGGGCTGGGCCCTTCCTTGTGGGAGAAGGAGCCGGACATTTGCCTGTTCGGCAAGAGGCTCTGCCGCGGCCGAGCGCAATGAGATGTTGCGTCTCTGGGAATTCACAGATCCCCAGTGCTGTTGTGCCTGTAGATAGGGCGCCAAGGCACCGTGAAGAGCAGCAAGAGCTTTGAGGGCTGAGACCTTCCTTGTGGGAGAAGGAGCTGGACGTTTTCCTTTTCGGCAAGAGGCTCTGCTGCGGCCGAGCGCCATGAGATGTTGCGTCTCTGGGAAAGCACAGATCCCCACTGCTGTTGTGCCTGTAGATAGGGCGCCAAGGCACCGTGAAGGGCAGCAACAGCTTTCAGGGCTGGGCCCTTCCTTGTGGGAGAAGGAGCCGGACGTTTGCCTTTTCGGCAAGAGGCTCTGCCGCGGCCGAGCGCCATGAGATGTTGCGTCTCTGGGAAAGCACAGATCCCCAGGGCTGTTGTGCCTGTAGATAGGGCGCCAAGGCACCGTGATGAGCAGCAAGAGCTTTCAGGGCTGGGCCCTTCCTTGTGGGAGAAGGAGCCGGACGTTTGCCTTTTCGGCAAGAGGCTCTGCCGCGGCCGAGCGCCATGAGATGTTGCGTCTCTGGGAAAGCACAGATCCCCACTGCTGTTGTGCCTGTAGATAGGGTGCCAAGGCACCGTGAAGAGCAGCAAGAGCTTTCAAGGATGGGCCCTTCCTTGTGGGAGAAGGAGCCGGACGTTTGCCTTTTCGGCAAGAGGCTCTGCCGCGGCCGAGCGCCATGAGATGTTGCGTCTCTGGGAAAGCACAGATCCCCACTGCTCTTCTGCCTGTAGATAGGGCGCCAAGGCACCGTGAAGAGCAGCAAGAGCTTTCAGGGCTGGGCCCTTCCTTGTGGGAGAATGATGCGGACGTTTGCCTTTTCGGCAAGAGGCGCTGCCGCGGCCGAGCGCCATGAGATCTTGCGTCTCTGGGAAAGCACAGATCCCCACTGCTGTTGTGCCTGTAGATAGGGCACCAAGGCACCGTGAAGAGCAGCATGAGCTTTCAGGGCTGGGCCCTTCCTTGTGGGAGAAGGAGCCGGACGTTTGCCTGTTCGGCAAGAGGCTCTGCCGCGGCCGAGCGCAATGAGATGTTGCGTCTCTGGGAATTCACAGATCCCCAGTGCTGTTGTGCCTGTAGATAGGGCGCCAAGGCACCGTGAAGAGCAGCAAGAGCTTTGACGGCTGAGCCCTTCCTTGTGGGAGAAGGAGCCGGACGTTTGCCTTTTCGGCAAGAGGCTCTGCTGCGGCCGAGCGCCATGAGATCTTGCGTCTCTGGGAAAGCACAGATCCCCACTGCTCTTCTGCCTGTAGATAGGGCACCAAGGCACCGTGAAGGGCAGCAACAGCTTTCAGGGCTGGGCCCTTCCTTGTGGGAGAAGGAGCCGGACGTTTGCCTTTTCGGCAAGAGGCTCTGCCGCGGGCCGAGCGCCATGAGATGTTGCGTCTCTGGGAAAGCACAGATCCCCACTGCTGTTGTGCCTGTACATAGGGCGCCAAGGCACCGTGAAGAGCAGCAACAGCTTTCAGGGCTGGGCCCTTCCTTGTGGGAGAAGGAGCCGGACGTTTGCCTTTTCGGCAAGAGGCTCTGCCGCGGCCGAGCGCCATGAGATGTTGCGTCTCTGGGAAAGCACAGATCCCCACTGCTGTTGTGCCTGTAGATAGGGCGCCAAGGCACCGTGAGAGCAGCAGATCTTACAGGGCTGGGCCCTTCCTTGTGGGAGAAGGAGCAGGACGTTTGCCTTTTCGGCAAGAGGCTCTGCCGCGGCCGAGCGCCATGAGATGTTGCGTCTCTGGGAAAGCACAGATCCCCAGTGCTGTTGTGCCTGTACATAGGGCGCCAAGGCACCGTGAAGAGCAGCAAGAGCTTTCAGGGCTGGGCCCTTCCTTGTGGGAGAAGGAGCCGGACGTTTGCCTTTTCGGCAAGAGGCTCTGCCGCGGCCTAGAGCGCCATGAGATCTTGCGTCTCTGGAAAGCACAGATCCCAGGGCTGTTGTGCCTGTAGATAGGGTGCCAAGGCACCGTGAAGAGCAGCAAGAGCTTTCAGGGCTGGGCCCTTTCCTTGTGGGAGAAGGAGCCGGACGTTTGCCTTTTCGGCAAGAGGCTCTGCCGCGGCCGAGCGCCATGAGATGTTGCGTCTCTGGGAAAGCACAGATCCCCACTGCTGTTGTGCCTGTAGATAGGGCGCCAAGGCACCGTGAAGAGCAGCAAGAGCTTTCAGGGCTGGGCCCTTCCTTGTGGGAGAAGGAGCCGGACGTTTGCCTTTTCGGCAAGAGGCTCTGCCGCGGCCGAGCACCATGAGATGTTGCGTCTCTGGGAAAGCACAGATCCCAGGGCTGTTGTGCCTGTAGATAGGGCGCCAAGGCACCGTGAAGAGCAGCAACAGCTTTCAGGGCTGGGCCCTTCCTTGTGGGAGAAGGAGCCGGACGTTTGCCTTTTCGGCAAGAGGCCTCTGCCGCGGCCGAGCGCCATGAGATGTTGCGTCTCTGGGAAAGCACAGATCCCCACTGCTGTTGTGCCTGTAGATAGGGCGCCAAGGCACCGTGAAGAGCAGCAAGAGCTTTGAGGGCTGGGCCCTTCCTTGTGGGGAGAAGGGAGCCGGACGTTTGCCTTATCGGCAAGAGGCTCTGCCGCGGACCGAGCGCCATGAGATCTTGCGTCTCTGGAAAGCACAGATCCCCAGGGCTTGTTTTGCCTGTAGATAGGGCGCCAAGGCACCGTGTAGAGCAGCAAGAGCTTTCAGGGCTGGGCCCTTCCTTGTGGGAGAAGGAGCCGGACGTTTGCCTTTTCGGCAAGAGGCGCTGCCGCGGCCAAGCGCCATGAGATCTTGCGTCTCTGGGAAAGCACAGATCCCCAGGGCTGTTGTTGCCTGTAGATAGGGCGCCAAGGCACCGTGAAGAGCAGCAACAGCTTTCAGGGCTGGGCCCTTCCTTGTGGGAGAAGGAGCCGGACGTTTGCCTTTTCGGCAAGAGGCGCTGCCGCGGCCGAGCGCCATGAGATCTTGCGTCTCTGGGAAAGCACAGATTCCCACTGCTCTTCTGCCTGTAGATAGGGCGCCAAGGCACCGTGAAGAGCAGCAAGAGCTTTCAGGGCTGGGCCCTTCCTTGTGGGAGAAGGAGCCGGAAGTTTGCCTTTTCGGCAAGAGGCGCTGCCGCGGCCCGAGCGCCATGAGATCTTGCGTCTCTGGGAAAGCACAGATCCCCACTGCTGTTGTGCCTGTACATAGGGCGCCAAGGCACCGTGAAAAGCAGCAAGAGCTTTCAGGGCTGGGCCCTTCCTTGTTGGAGAAGGAGCCGGACGTTGGCCTTTTCAACAAGAGGCGCTGCCGCGGCCGAGCGCAATGAGATCTTACGTCTCTGGGAGAGCACAGATCCCCACTGCTGCTGTGCCTGTAGATAGGGCGCCAAGGCACCGTGAAGGGCAGCAACAGCTTTCAGGGCCGGGCCCTTCCTTGTGGGAGAAGGAGCCGGACGTTTTGCCTTTTCGACAAGAGGCTCTGCCGCTGCCGAGCGCCATGAGATGTTGCGTCTCTGGGAAAGCACAGATCCCCACTGCTGTTGAGCCTGTAGATAGGGTGCCAAGGCACCGTTGAAGAGCAGCAAGAGCTTTCAAGGATGGGCCCTTCCTTGTGGGAGAAGGAGCCGGACGTTTGCCTTTTCGGCAAGAGGCTCTGCCGCGGCCGAGCGCCATGAGATGTTGCGTCTCTGGAAAGCACAGATCCCCACTGCTGTTTGTGCCTGTAGATAGGGCGCCAAGGCACCGTGAAGGGCAGCAAGAGCTTTCAGGGCTGGGCCCTTCCTTGTGGAGTATGATGCGGACGTTTGCCTTTTCGGCAAGAGGCGCTGCCGCGGCCGAGCGCCATGAGATGTTGCGTCTCTGGGAAAGCACAGATCCCCACTGCTCTTCTGCCTGTAGATAGGGCACCAAGGCACCGTGAAGAGCAGCATGAGCTTCAGGCTGGGCCCTTCCTTGTGGGAGAAGGAGCCCGGACATTTGCCTGTTCGGCAAGAGGCTCTGCCGCGGGCCGAGCGCAAATGAGATGTTGCGTCTCTGGGAATTCACAGATCCCCAGTGCTGTTGTGCCTGTAGATAGGGCGCCAAGGCACCGTGAAGAGCAGCAAGAGCTTTGAGGGCTGAGACCTTCCTTGTGGGAGAAGGATGCTGACGTTTTCCTTTTCGGCAAGAGGCTCTGCTGCGGCCGAGCGCCATGAGATGTTGCGTCTCTGGGAAAGCACAGATCCCCACTGCTGTTGTGCCTGTAGATAGGGCGCCAAGGCACCGTGAAGGGCAGCAACAGCTTTCAGGGCTGGGCCCTTCCTTGTGGGAGAAGGAGCCTGGACGTTTGCCTTTTCAACAAGAGGCTCTGCCGCGGCCGAGCGCCATGAGATGTTGCGTCTCTGGGAAAGCACAGATCCCCAGGGCTGTTGTGCCTGTAGATAGGGCGCCAAGGCACCGTGATGAGCAGCAAGAGCTTTCAGGGCTGGGCCCTTCCTTGTGGGAGAAGGAGCCGGACGTTTGCCTTTTCGGCAAGAGGCTCTGCCGCGGCCGAGCGCCATGAGATGTTGCGTCTCTGGGAAAGCACAGATCCCCACTGCTGTTGTGCCTGTAGATAGGGTGCCAAGGCACCGTGAAGAGCAGCAAGAGCTTTCAAGGATGGGCCCTTCCTTGTGGGAGAAGGAGCCGGACGTTTGCCTTTTCGGCAAGAGGCTCTGCCGCGGCCGAGCGCCATGAGATGTTGCGTCTCTGGGAAAGCACAGATCCCCACTGCTCTTCTGCCTGTAGATAGGGCGCCAAGGCACCGTGAAGAGCAGCAAGAGCTTTCAGGGCTGGGCCCTTCCTTGTGGGAGAATGATGCGGACGTTTGCCTTTTCGGCAAGAGGCGCTGCCCGCGGCCGAGCGCCATGAGATCTTGCGTCTCTGGGAAAGCACAGATCCCCACTGCTGTTGTGCCTGTAGATAGGGCACCAAGGCACCGTGAAGAGCAGCATGAGCTTTCAGGGCTGGGCCTTCCTTGTGGGAGAAGGAGCCGGACGTTTGCCTGTTCGGCAAGAGGCTCTGCCGCGGCCGAGCGCAATGAGATGTTGCGTCTCTGGGAATTCACAGATCCCCAGTGCTGTTGTGCCTGTAGATAGGGCGCCAAGGCACCGTGAAGAGCAGCAAGAGCTTTGACGGCTGAGCCCTTCCTTGTGGGAGAAGGAGCCGGACGTTTGCCTTTTCGGCAAGAGGCTCTGCTGCGGCCGAGCGCCATGAGATCTTGCGTCTCTGGGAAAGCACAGATCCCCACTGCTCTTCTGCCTGTAGATAGGGCACCAAGGCACCGTGAAGGGCAGCAACAGCTTTCAGGGCTGGGCCCTTCCTTGTGGGAGAAGGAGCCGGACGTTTGCCTTTTCGGCAAGAGGCTCTGCCGCGGGCCGAGCGCCATGAGATGTTGCGTCTCTGGGAAAGCACAGATCCCCACTGCTGTTGTGCCTGTACATAGGGCGCCAAGGCACCGTGAAGAGCAGCAACAGCTTTCAGGGCTGGGCCCTTCCTTGTGGGAGAAGGAGCCGGACGTTTGCCTTTTCGGCAAGAGGCTCTGCCGCGGCCGAGCGCCATGAGATGTTGCGTCTCTGGGAAAGCACAGATCCCCACTGCTGTTGTGCCTGTAGATAGGGCGCCAAGGCACCGTGAAGAGCAGCAAGATCTTACAGGGCTGGGCCCTTCCTTGTGGGAGAAGGAGCAGGACGTTTGCCTTTTCGGCAAGAGGCTCTGCCGCGGCCGAGCGCCATGAGATGTTGCGTCTCTGGGAAAGCACAGATCCCCAGTGCTGTTGTGCCTGTACATAGGGCGCCAAGGCACCGTGAAGAGCAGCAAGAGCTTTCAGGGCTGGGCCCTTCCTTGTGGGAGAAGGAGCCGGACGTTTGCCTTTTCGGCAAGAGGCTCTGCCGCGGCCGAGCACCATGAGATCTTGCGTCTCTGGGAAAGCACAGATCCCAGGGCTGTTGTGCCTGTAGATAGGGTGCCAAGGCACCGTGAAGAGCAGCAAGAGCTTTCAGGGCTGGGCCCTTCCTTGTGGGAGAAGGAGCCGGACGTTTGCCTTTTCGGCAAGAGGCTCTGCCGCGGCCAAGCGCCATGAGATGTTGCGTCTCTGGGAAAGCACAGATCCCCACTGCTGTTGTGCCTGTAGATAGGGCGCCAAGGCACCGTGAAGAGCAGCAAGAGCTTTCAGGGCTGGGCCCTTCCTTGTGGGAGAAGGAGCCGGACGTTTGCCTTTTCGGCAAGAGGCGATGCCGCGGCCGAGCGCCATGAGATCTTGCGTCTCTTGGAAACGACAGATCCCCACTGCTGTTGTGCCTCTAGATAGGGCGCCAAGGCACCGTGAAGAGCAGCAAGAGCTTACAGGGCTGGGCCCTTCCTTGTGGGAGAAGGAGCCGGACGTTTGCCTTTTCGGCAAGAGGCTCTGCCGCGGCCGAGCGCCATGAGATGTTGCGTCTCTGGGAAAGCACAGATCCCCACTGCTGTTGTGCCTGTACATAGGGTGCCAAGGCACCGTGAAGAGCAGCAAGAGCTTTCAGGGCTGGGCCCTTCCTTGTGGGAGAAGGAGCCGGACGTTTGCCTTTTCGGCAAGAGGCTCTGCTGCGGCCGAGCACCATGAGATCTTGCGTCTCTGGGAAAGCACAGATCCCCACTGCTGTTGTGCCTGTAGATAGGGCGCCAAGGCACTGTGAAGAGCAGCAACAGCTTTCAGGGCTGGGCCCTTCCTTGTGGGAGAAGGAGCCGGACGTTTGCCTTTTCGGCAAGAGGCTCTGCCACGGCCGAGCGCCATGAGATCTTGCGTCTCTGGGAAAGCACAGATCCCCACTGCTGTTGTGCCTGTAGATAGGGCGCCAAGGCACCGTGAAGAGCAGCAAGAGCTTTCAGGGCTGGGCCCTTCCTTGTGGGAGAAGGAGCCGGACGTTTGCCTTTTCGGCAAGAGGCTCTGCCGCGGCCGAGCGCCAAGAGATCTTGCGTCTCTGGGAAAGCACAGATCCCCACTGCTCTTCTGCCTGTAGATAGGGCGCCAAGGCACCGTGAAGAGCAGCAAGAGCTTTCAGGGCTGGGCCCTTCCTTGTGGGAGAAGGAGCCGGACGTTTGCCTTTTCGGCAAGAGGCGATGCCGCGGCCGAGCGCCATGAGATCTTGCGTCTCTGGGAAAGCACAGATCCCCAGTGCTGTTGTGCCTGTAGATAGGGCGCCAAGGCACCGTGAAGAGCAGCAACAGCTTTCAGGGCTGGGCCCTTCCTTGTGGGAGAAGGAGCCGGACGTTTGCCTTTTCGGCAAGAGGCGCTGCCGCGGCCGAGCGCCATGAGATCTTGCGTCTCTGGGAAAGCACAGATTCCCACTGCTCTTCTGCCTGTAGATAGGGCGCCAAGGCACCGTGAAGAGCAGCAAGAGCTTTCAGGGCTGGGCCCTTCCTTGTGGGAGAAGGAGCCGGAAGTTTGCCTTTTCGGCAAGAGGCGCTGCCGCGGCCGAGCGCCATGAGATCTTGCGTCTCTGGGAAAGCACAGATCCCCACTGCTGTTGTGCCTGTAGATAGGGCGCCAAGGCACCGTGAAAAGCAGCAAGAGCTTTCAGGGCTGGGCCCTTCCTTGTTGGAGAAGGAGCCGGACGTTTGCCTTTTCAACAAGAGGCGCTGCCGCGGCCGAGCGCAATGAGATCTTACGTCTCTGGGAGAGCACAGATCCCCAGTGCTGTTGTGCCTGTAGATAGGGCGCCAAGGCACCGTGAAGGGCAGCAACAGCTTTCAGGGCCGGGCCCTTCCTTGTGGGAGAAGGAGCCGGACGTTTGCCTTTTCGGCAAGAGGCTCTGCCGCGGCCGAGCGCCATGAGATGTTGCGTCTCTGGGAAAGCACAGATCCCCACTGCTGTTGTGCCTGTAGATAGGGTGCCAAGGCACCGTGAAGAGCAGCAAGAGCTTTCAAGGATGGGCCCTTCCTTGTGGGAGAAGGAGCCGGACGTTTGCCTTTTCGGCAAGAGGCTCTGCCGCGGGCCGAGCGCCATGAGATGTTGCGTCTCTGGGAAAGCACAGATCCCCACTGCTCTTCTGCCTGTAGATAGGGCGCCAAGGCACCGTGAAGAGCAGCAAGAGCTTTCAGGGCTGGGCCCTTCCTTGTGGGAGTATGATGCGGACGTTTGCCTTTTCGGCAAGAGGCGCTGCCGCGGCCGAGCGCCATGAGATCTTGCGTCTCTGGGAAAGCACAGATCCCCACTGCTCTTCTGCCTGTAGATAGGGCACCAAGGCACCGTGAAGAGCAGCATGAGCTTTCAGGGCTGGGCCCTTCCTTGTGGGAGAAGGAGCCGGACGTTTGCCTGTTCGGCAAGAGGCTCTGCCGCGGCCGAGCGCAATGAGATGTTGCGTCTCTGGGAATTCACAGATCCCCAGTGCTGTTGTGCCTGTAGATAGGGCGCCAAGGCACCGTGAAGAGCAGCAAGAGCTTTGAGGGCTGAGCCCTTCCTTGTGGGAGAAGGAGCCGGACGTTTTCCTTTTCGGCAAGAGGCTCTGCTGCGGCCGAGCGCCATGAGATGTTGCGTCTCTGGGAAAGCACAGATCCCCACTGCTGTTGTGCCTGTAGATAGGGCGCCAAGGCACCGTGAAGGGCAGCAACAGCTTTCAGGGCTGGGCCCTTCCTTGTGGGAGAAGGAGCCGGACGTTTGCCTTTTCGGCAAGAGGCTCTGCCGCGGGCCGAGCGCCATGAGATGTTGCGTCTCTGGGAAAGCACAGATCCCCAGGGCTGTTGTGCCTGTAGATAGGGCGCCAAGGCACCGTGATGAGCAGCAAGAGCTTTCAGGGCTGGGCCCTTCCTTGTGGGAGAAGGAGCCGGACGTTTGCCTTTTCGGCAAGAGGCTCTGCCGCGGCCGAGCACAATGAGATGTTGCGTCTCTGGGAAAGCACAGATCCCCACTGCTGTTGTGCCTGTAGATAGGGTGCCAAGGCACCGTGAAGAGCAGCAAGAGCTTTCAAGGATGGGCCCTTCCTTGTGGGAGAAGGAGCCGGACGTTTGCCTTTTCGGCAAGAGGCTCTGCCGCGGCCGAGCGCCATGAGATGTTGCGTCTCTGGGAAAGCACAGATCCCCACTGCTCTTCTGCCTGTAGATAGGGCGCCAAGGCACCGTGAAGAGCAGCAAGAGCTTTCAGGGCTGGGCCCTTCCTTGTGGGAGAATGATGCGGACGTTTGCCTTTTCGGCAAGAGGCGCTGCCGCGGCCGAGCGCCATGAGATCTTGCGTCTCTGGGAAAGCACAGATCCCCACTGCTCTTCTGCCTGTAGATAGGGCGCCAAGGCACCGTGAAGAGCAGCAAAAGCTTACAGGGCTGGGCCCTTCCTTGTGGGAGAAGGAGCCGGACGTTTGCCTTTTCGGCAAGAGGCTCTGCCGCGGCCGAGCGCCATGAGATGTTGCGTCTCTGGGAAAGCACAGATCCCCACTGCTGTTGTGCCTGTAGATAGGGCGCCAAGGCACCGTGAAGAGCAGCAAGAGCTTTCAGGGCTGGGCCCTTCCTTGTGGGAGAAGGAGCCGGACGTTTGCCTTTTCGGCAAGAGGCACTGCCGCGGCCGAGCGCCATGAGATCTTGCGTCTCTGGAAAAGCACAGATCCCCACTGCTGTTGTGCCTGTAGATAGGGCGCCAAGGCACCGTGAAGAGCAGCAAGAGCTTTCAGGGCTGGGCCCTTCCTTGTGGGAGAAGGAGCCGGACGTTTGCCTTTTCGGCAAGAGGCTCTGCCGCGGCCGAACGCCATGAGATCTTGCGTCTCTGGGAAAGCACAGATCCCAACTGCTGTTGTGCCTGTAGATAGGGCGCCAAGGCACCGTGAAGAGCAGCAACAGCTTTCAAGGATGGGCCCTTCCTTGTGGGAGAAGGAGCCGGACGTTTGCCTTTTCGGCAAGAGGCGATGCCGCGGCCGAGCGCCATGAGATGTTGCGTCTCTGGGAAAGCACAGATCCCCACTGCTGTTGTGCCTGTAGATAGGGTGCCAAGGCACCGTGAAGAGCAGCAAGAGCTTTCAAGGATGGGCCCTTCCTTGTGGGAGAAGGAGCCGGACGTTTGCCTTTTCGGCAAGAGGCTCTGCCGCGGCCGAGCGCCATGAGATGTTGCGTCTCTGGGAAAGCACAGATCCCCACTGCTCTTCTGCCTGTAGATAGGGCGCCAAGGCACCGTGAAGAGCAGCAAGAGCTTTCAGGGCTGGGCCCTTCCTTGTGGGAGAATGATGCGGACGTTTGCCTTTTCGGCAAGAGGCGCTGCCGCGGCCGAGTGCCATGAGATCTTGCGTCTCTGGGAAAGCACAGATCCCCACTGCTCTTCTGCCTGTAGATAGGGCACCAAGGCACCGTGAAGAGCAGCATGAGCTTTCAGGGCTGGGCCCTTCCTTGTGGGAGAAGGAGCCGGACGTTTGCCTGTTCGGCAAGAGGCTCTGCCGCGGCCGAGTGCAATGAGATGTTGCGTCTCTGGGAAAGCACAGATCCCCAGGGCTGTTGTGCCTGTAGATAGGGCGCCAAGGCACCGTGAAGAGCAGCAAGAGCTTTGAGGGCTGAGACCTTCCTTGTGGGAGAAGGAGCCGGACGTTTTCCTTTTCGGCAAGAGGCTCTGCTGCGGCCGAGCGCCATGAGATGTTGCGTCTCTGGGAAAGCACAGATCCCCACTGCTGCTGTGCCTGTAGATAGGGCGCCAAGGCACCGTGAAGGGCAGCAACAGCTTTCAGGGCTGGGCCCTTCCTTGTGGGAGAAGGAGCCGGACGTTTGCCTTTTCGGCAGCAGGCTCTGCCGCGGCCGAGCGCCATGAGATGTTGCGTCTCTGGGAAAGCACAGATCCCCACTGCTCTTCTGCCTGTAGAGAGGGCACCAAGGCACCGTGAAGAGCAGCATGAGCTTTCAGGGCTGGGCCCTTCCTTGTGGGAGAAGGAGCCGGACGTTTGCCTTTTCGGCAAGAGGCTCTGCCGCGGCCGAGCACCATGAGATCTTGCGTCTCTGGGAAAGCACAGATCCCCAGGGCTGTTGTGCCTGTAGATAGGGCGCCAAGGCACCGTGAAGAGCAGCAAGAGCTTTGAGGGCTGGGCCCTTCCTTGTGGGAGAAGGAGCCGGACGTTTGCCTTTTCGGCAAGAGGCTCTGCCGCGTCCGAGCGCCATGAGATGTTGCGTCTCTGGGAAAGCACAGATCCCCACTGCTGTTGTGCCTGTAGATAGGGCGCCAAGGCACCGTGAAGAGCAGCAAGAGCTTTCAGGGTTGGGCCCTTCCTTGTGGGAGAAGGAGCCGGACGTTTGCCTTTTCGGCAAGAGGCTCTGCCGCGGCCGAGCGCCATGAGATCTTGCGTCTCTGGGAAAGCACAGATCCCCAGGGCTGTTTTGCCTGTAGACAGGGCGCCAAGGCACCGTGAAGAGCAGCAAGAGCTTTCAGGGCTGGGCCCTTCCTTGTGGGAGAAGGAGCCGGACGTTTGCCTTTTCGGCAAGAGGCGCTGCCGCGGCCGAGCGCCATGAGATCATGCGTCTCTGGGAAAGCACAGATCCCCAGGGCTGTTGTGCCTGTAGATAGGGCGCCAAGGCACCGTGAAGAGCAGCAACAGCTTTCAGGGCTGGGCCCTTCCTTGTGGGAGAAGGAGCCGGACGTTTGCCTTTTCGGCAAGAGGCGCTGCCGCGGCCGAGCGCCATGAGATCTTGCGTCTCTGGGAAAGCACAGATCCCCACTGCTGTTGTGCCTGTAGATAGGGCGCCAAGGCACCGTGAAGAGCAGCAAGAGCTTTCAGGGCTGGGCCCTTCCTTGTGGGAGAAGGAGCCGGACGTTTGCCTTTTCGGCAGCAGGCTCTGCTGCGGCCGAGCGCCATGAGATGTTGCGTCTCTGGGAAAGCACAGATCCCCACTGCTGTTGTGCCTGTAGATAGGGCGCCAAGGCACCGTGAAGAGCAGCAAGAGCTTTCAGGGCTGGGCCCTTCCTTGTGGGAGAAGGAGCCAGACGTTTGCCTTTTCGGCAAGAGGCTCTGCCGCGGCCGAGCACCATGAGATCTTGCGTCTCTGGGAAAGCACAGATCCCAGGGCTGTTGTGCCTGTAGATAGGGTGCCAAGGCACCGTGAAGAGCAGCAACAGCTTTCAGGGCTGGGCCCTTCCTTGTGGGAGAAGGAGCCGGACGTTTGCCTTTTCGGCAAGAGGCTCTGCCGCGGCCGAGCGCCATGAGATGTTGCGTCTCTGGGAAAGCACAGATCCCCACTGCTGTTGTGCCTGTAGATAGGGCGCGAAGGCACCGTGAAGAGCAGCAACAGCTTTCAGGGCTGGGCCCTTCCTTGTGGGAGAAGGAGCCGGACATTTGCCTTTTCGGCAAGAGGCTCTGCCGCGGCCGAGCACCATGAGATCTTGCGTCTCTGGGAAAGCACAGATCCCAGGGCTGTTGTGCCTGTAGATAGGGCGCCAAGGCACCGTGAAGAGCAGCAACAGCTTTCAGGGCTGGGCCCTTCCTTGTGGGAGAAGGAGCCGGACGTTTGCCTTTTCGGCAAGAGGCTCTGCCGCGGCCGAGCGCCATGAGATGTTGCGTCTCTGGGAAAGCACAGATCCCCACTGCTGTTGTGCCTGTAGATAGGGCGCCAAGGCACCGTGAAGAGCAGCAAGAGCTTTCAGGGCTGGGCCCTTCCTTGTGGGAGAAGGAGCCGGACGTTTGCCTTTTCGGCAAGAGGCTCTGCCGCGGCCGAGCGCCATGAGATCTTGCGTCTCTGGGAAAGCACAGATCCCCAGGGCTGTTGTGCCTGTAGATAGGGCGCCAAGGCACCGTGAAGAGCAGCAAGAGCTTTCAGGGCTGGGCCCTTCCTTGTGGGAGAAGGAGCCGGACGTTTGCCTTTTCGGCAAGAGGCGCTGCCGCGGCCGAGCGCCATGAGATCTTGCGTCTCTGGGAAAGCACAGATCCCCAGGGCTGTTGTGCCTGTAGATAGGGCGCCAAGGCACCGTGAAGAGCAGCAACAGCTTTCAGGGTTGGGCCCTTCCTTGTGGGAGAAGGAGCCGGACGTTTGCCTTTTCGGCAAGAGGCGCTGCCGCGGCCAAGCGCCATGAGATCTTGCGTCTCTGGGAAAGCACAGATCCCCACTGCTCTTCTGCCTGTAGATAGGGCGCCAAGGCACCGTGAAGAGCAGCAAGAGCTTTCAGGGCTGGGCCCTTCCTTGTGGGAGAAGGAGCCGGAAGTTTGCCTTTTCGGCAAGAGGCTCTGCCGCGGCCGAGCGCCATGAGATGTTGCGTCTCTGGGAAAGCACAGATCCCCACTGCTGTTGTGCCTGTACATAGGGCGCCAAGGCACCGTGAAGAGCAGCAAGAGCTTTCAGGGCTGGGCCCTTCCTTGTGGGAGAAGGAGCCGGACGTTTGCCTTTTCGGCAAGAGGCACTGCCGCGGCCGAGCGCCATGAGATCTTGCGTCTCTGGAAAAGCACAGATCCCCACTGCTGTTGTGCCTGTAGATAGGGCGCCAAGGCACCGTGAACGGCAGCAAGAGCTTTCAGGGCTGGGCCCTTCCTTGTGGGAGAAGGAGCCGGACGTTTGCCTTTTCGGCAAGAGGCTCTGCCGCGGCCGAACGCCATGAGATCTTGCGTCTCTGGGAAAGCACAGATCCCAACTGCTGTTGTGCCTGTAGATAGGGCGCCAAGGCACCGTGAAGAGCAGCAACAGCTTTCAAGGATGGGCCCTTCCTTGTGGGAGAAGGAGCCGGACGTTTGCCTTTTCGGCAAGAGGCGATGCCGCGGCCGAGCGCCATGAGATGTTGCGTCTCTGGGAAAGCACAGATCCCCACTGCTGTTGTGCCTGTAGATAGGGTGCCAAGGCACCGTGAAGAGCAGCAAGAGCTTTCAAGGATGGGTCCTTCCTTGTGGGAGAAGGAGCCGGACGTTTGCCTGTTCGGCAAGAGGCTCTGCCGCGGCCGAGTGCAATGAGATGTTGCGTCTCTGGGAAAGCACAGATCCCCAGGGCTGTTGTGCCTGTAGATAGGGCGCCAAGGCACCGTGAAGAGCAGCAAGAGCTTTGAGGGCTGAGACCTTCCTTGTGGGAGAAGGAGCCGGACGTTTTCCTTTTCGGCAAGAGGCTCTGCTGCGGCCGAGCGCCATGAGATGTTGCGTCTCTGGGAAAGCACAGATCCCCACTGCTGCTGTGCCTGTAGATAGGGCGCCAAGGCACCGTGAAGGGCAGCAACAGCTTTCAGGGCTGGGCCCTTCCTTGTGGGAGAAGGAGCCGGACGTTTGCCTTTTCGGCAAGAGGCTCTGCCGCGGCCGAGCGCCATGAGATGTTGCGTCTCTGGGAAAGCACAGATCCCCACTGCTCTTCTGCCTGTAGATAGGGCACCAAGGCACCGTGAAGAGCAGCATGAGCTTTCAGGGCTGGGCCCTTCCTTGTGGGAGAAGGAGCCGGACGTTTGCCTTTTCGGCAAGAGGCTCTGCCGCGGCCGAGCACCATGAGATCTTGCGTCTCTGGGAAAGCACAGATCCCCAGGGCTGTTGTGCCTGTAGATAGGGCGCCAAGGCACCGTGAAGAGCAGCAACAGCTTTCAGGGCTGGGCCCTTCCTTGTGGGAGAAGGAGCCGGACGTTTGCCTTTTCGGCAAGAGGCTCTGCCGCGTCCGAGCGCCATGAGATGTTGCGTCTCTGGGAAAGCACAGATCCCCACTGCTGTTGTGCCTGTAGATAGGGCGCCAAGGCACCGTGAAGAGCAGCAAGAGCTTTCAGGGCTGGGCCCTTCCTTGTGGGAGAAGGAGCCGGACGTTTGCCTTTTCGGCAAGAGGCTCTGCCGCGGCCGAGCGCCATGAGATCTTGCGTCTCTGGGAAAGCACAGATCCCCAGGGCTGTTGTGCCTGTAGACAGGGCGCCAAGGCACCGTGAAGAGCAGCAAGAGCTTTCAGGGCTGGGCCCTTCCTTGTGGGAGAAGGAGCCGGACGTTTGCCTTTTCGGCAAGAGGCGCTGCCGCGGCCGAGCGCCATGAGATCATGCGTCTCTGGGAAAGCACAGATCCCCAGGGCTGTTGTGCCTGTAGATAGGGTGCCAAGGCACCGTGAAGAGCAGCAAGAGCTTTCAGGGCTGGGCCCTTCCTTGTGGGAGAAGGAGCCGGACGTTTGCCTTTTCGGCAAGAGGCGCTGCCGCGGCCGAGCGCCATGAGATCTTGCGTCTCTGGGAAAGCACAGATTCCCACTGCTCTTCTGCCTGTAGATAGGGCGTCAAGGCACCGTGAAGAGCAGCAAGAGCTTTCAGGGCTGGGCCCTTCCTTGTGGGAGAAGGAGCCGGACGTTTTCCTGTTCGGCAAGAGGCTCTGCCGCGGCCGAGTGCAATGAGATGTTGCGTCTCTGGGAAAGCACAGATCCCCAGTGCTGTTGTGCCTGTAGATAGGGCGCCAAGGCACCGTGAAGAGCAGCAAGAGCTTTGAGGGCTGAGCCCTTCCTTGTGGGAGAAGGAGCCGGACGTTTTCCTTTTCGGCAAGAGGCTCTGCTGCGGCCGAGCGCCATGAGATGTTGCGTCTCTGGGAAAGCACAGATCCCCACTGCTGCTGTGCCTGTAGATAGGGCGCCAAGGCACCGTGAAGGGCAGCAACAGCTTTCAGGGCTGGGCCCTTTCTTGTGGGAGAAGGAGCCGGACGTTTGCCTTTTCGGCAAGAGGCTCTGCCGCGGCCGAGCGCCATGAGATGTTGCGTCTCTGGGAAAGCACAGATCCCCACTGCTGTTGTGCCTGTAGATAGGGCGCCAAGGCACCGTGAAGAGCAGCAAGAGCTTTCAGGGCTGGGCCCTTCCTTGTGGGAGAAGGAGCCGGACGTTTGCCTTTTCGGCAGCAGGCTCTGCCGCGGCCGAGCGCCATGAGATGTTGCGTCTCTGGGAAAGCACAGATCCCCACTGCTGTTGTGCCTGTAGATAGGGCGCCAAGGCACCGTGAAGAGCAGCAAGAGCTTTCAGGGCTGGGCCCTTCCTTGTGGGAGAAGGAGCCAGACGTTTGCCTTTTCGGCAAGAGGCTCTGCCGCGGCCGAGCACCATGAGATCTTGCGTCTCTGGGAAAGCACAGATCCCAGGGCTGTTGTGCCTGTAGATAGGGTGCCAAGGCACCGTGAAGAGCAGCAACAGCTTTCAGGGCTGGGCCCTTCCTTGTGGGAGAAGGAGCCGGACGTTTGCCTTTTCGGCAAGAGGCTCTGCCGCGGCCGAGCGCCATGAGATGTTGCGTCTCTGGGAAAGCACAGATCCCCACTGCTGTTGTGCCTGTAGATAGGGCGCCAAGGCACCGTGAAGAGCAGCAAGAGCTTTCAGGGCTGGGCCCTTCCTTGTGGGAGAAGGAGCCGGACGTTTGCCTTTTCGGCAAGAGGCTCTGCCGCGGCCGAGCACCATGAGATCTTGCGTCTCTGGGAAAGCACAGATCCCAGGGCTGTTGTGCCTGTAGATAGGGCGCCAAGGCACCGTGAAGAGCAGCAACAGCTTTCAGGGCTGGGCCCTTCCTTGTGGGAGAAGGAGCCGGACGTTTGCCTTTTCGGCAAGAGGCTCTGCCGCGGCCGAGCGCCATGAGATGTTGCGTCTCTGGGAAAGCACAGATCCCCACTGCTGTTGTGCCTGTAGATAGGGCGCCAAGGCACCGTGAAGAGCAGCAAGAGCTTTCAGGGCTGGGCCCTTCCTTGTGGGAGAAGGAGCCGGACGTTTGCCTTTTCGGCAAGAGGCTCTGCCGCGGCCGAGCGCCATGAGATGTTGCGTCTCTGGGAAAGCACAGATCCCCAGGGCTGTTGTGCCTGTAGATAGGGCGCCAAGGCACCGTGAAGAGCAGCAAGAGCTTTGAGGGCTGGGCCCTTCCTTGTGGGAGAAGGAGCCGGACGTTTGCCTTTTCGGCAAGAGGCGCTGCCGCGGCCAAGCGCCATGAGATCTTGCGTCTCTGGGAAAGCACAGATCCCCAGGGCTGTTGTGCCTGTAGATAGGGCGCCAAGGCACCGTGAAGAGCAGCAACAGCTTTCAGGGTTGGGCCCTTCCTTGTGGGAGAAGGAGCCGGACGTTTTCCTTTTCGGCAAGAGGCGCTGCCGCGGCCGAGCGCCATGAGATCTTGCGTCTCTGGGAAAGCACAGATTCCCACTGCTCTTCTGCCTGTAGATAGGGCGCCAAGGCACCGTGAAGAGCAGCAAGAGCTTTCAGGGCTGGGCCCTTCCTTGTGGGAGAAGGAGCCGGAAGTTTGCCTTTTCGGCAAGAGGCGCTGCCGCGGCCGAGCGCCATGAGATCTTGCGTCTCTGGGAAAGCACAGATCCCCAGGGCTGTTGTGCCTGTAGATAGGGCGCCAAGGCACCGTGAAAAGCAGCAAGAGCTTTCAGGGCTGGGCCCTTCCTTGTTGGAGAAGGAGCCGGACGTTGGCCTTTTCAACAAGAGGCGCTGCCGCGGCCGAGCGCAATGAGATCTTACGTCTCTGGGAGAGCACAGATCCCCACTGCTGCTGTGCCTGTAGATAGGGCGCCAAGGCACCGTGAAGGGCAGCAACAGCTTTCAGGGCCGGGCCCTTCCTTGTGGGAGAAGGAGCCGGACGTTTGCCTTTTCGGCAAGAGGCTCTGCCGCGGCCGAGCGCCATGAGATGTTGCGTCTCTGGGAAAGCACAGATCCCCACTGCTGTTGTGCCTGTAGATAGGGTGCCAAGGCACCGTGAAGAGCAGCAAGAGCTTTCAAGGATGGGCCCTTCCTTGTGGGAGAAGGAGCCGGACGTTTGCCTTTTCGGCAAGAGGCTCTGCCGCGGCCGAGCGCCATGAGATGTTGCGTCTCTGGAAAGCACAGATCCCCAGGGCTGTTGTGCCTGTAGATAGGGCGCCAAGGCACCGTGATGAGCAGCAAGAGCTTTCAGGGCTGGGCCCTTCCTTGTGGGAGAAGGAGCCGGACGTTTGCCTTTTCGGCAAGAGGCTCTGCCGCGGCCGAGCGCCATGAGATGTTGCGTCTCTGGGAAAGCACAGATCCCCACTGCTCTTCTGCCTGTAGATAGGGCACCAAGGCACCGTGAAGAGCAGCATGAGCTTTCAGGGCTGGGCCCTTCCTTGTGGGAGAAGGAGCCGGACGTTTGCCTTTTCGGCAAGAGGCTCTGCCGCGGCCGAGCGCCATGAGATGTTGCGTCTCTGGGAAAGCACAGATCCCCACTGCTGTTGTGCCTGTAGATAGGGCGCCAAGGCACCGTGAAGAGCAGCAAGAGCTTTCAGGGCTGGGCCCTTCCTTGTGGGAGAAGGAGCCGGACGTTTGCCTTTTCGGCAAGAGGCTCTGCCGCGGCCGAGCGCCATGAGATCTTGCGTCTCTGGGAAAGCACAGATCCCCAGGGCTGTTTTGCCTGTAGACAGGGCGCCAAGGCACCGTGAAGAGCAGCAAGAGCTTTCAGGGCTGGGCCCTTCCTTGTGGGAGAAGGAGCCGGACGTTTGCCTTTTCGGCAAGAGGCGCTGCCGCGGCCGAGCGCCATGAGATCATGCGTCTCTGGGAAAGCACAGATCCCCAGGGCTGTTGTGCCTGTAGATAGGGCGCCAAGGCACCGTGAAGAGCAGCAACAGCTTTCAGGGCTGGGCCCTTCCTTGTGGGAGAAGGAGCCGGACGTTTTCCTTTTCGGCAAGAGGCGCTGCCGCGGCCGAGCGCCATGAGATCTTGCGTCTCTGGGAAAGCACAGATCCCCAGGGCTGTTGTGCCTGTAGATAGGGCGCCAAGGCACCGTGAAGAGCAGCAAGAGCTTTCAGGGCTGGGCCCTTCCTTGTGGGAGAAGGAGCCGGACGTTTGCCTGTTCGGCAAGAGGCTCTGCCGCGGCCGAGCGCAATGAGATGTTGCGTCTCTGGGAAAGCACAGATCCCCAGTGCTGTTGTGCCTGTAGATAGGGCGCCAAGGCACCGTGAAGAGCAGCAAGAGCTTTGAGGGCTGAGCCCTTCCTTGTGGGAGAAGGAGCCGGACGTTTTCCTTTTCGGCAAGAGGCTCTGCTGCGGCCGAGCGCCATGAGATGTTGCGTCTCTGGGAAAGCACAGATCCCCACTCCTGCTGTGCCTGTAGATAGGGCGCCAAGGCACCGGGAAGGGCAGCAACAGCTTTCAGGGCTGGGCCCTTCCTTGTGGGAGAAGGAGCCGGACGTTTGCCTTTTCGGCAAGAGGCTCTGCCGCGGCCGAGCGCCATGAGATGTTGCGTCTCTGGGAAAGCACAGATCCCCACTGCTGTTGTGCCTGTAGATAGGGCGCCAAGGCACCGTGAAGAGCAGCAAGAGCTTTCAGGGCTGGGCCCTTCCTTGTGGGAGAAGGAGCCGGACGTTTGCCTTTTCGGCAGCAGGCTCTGCCGCGGCCGAGCGCCATGAGATGTTGCGTCTCTGGGAAAGCACAGATCCCCACTGCTGTTGTGCCTGTAGATAGGGCGCCAAGGCACCGTGAAGAGCAGCAAGATCTTACAGGGCTGGGCCCTTCCTTGTGGGAGAAGGAGCCGGACGTTTGCCTTTTCGGCAAGAGGCTCTGCCGCGGCCGAGCGCCATGAGATGTTGCGTCTCTGGGAAAGCACAGATCCCCAGTGCTGTTGTGCCTGTACATAGGGCGCCAAGGCACCGTGAAGAGCAGCAACAGCTTTCAGGGCTGGGCCCTTCCTTGTGGGAGAAGGAGCCGGACGTTTGCCTTTTCGGCAAGAGGCTCTGCCGCGGCCGAGCACCATGAGATCTTGCGTCTCTGGGAAAGCACAGATCCCAGGGCTGTTGTGCCTGTAGATAGGGTGCCAAGGCACCGTGAAGAGCAGCAACAGCTTTCAGGGCTGGGCCCTTCCTTGTGGGAGAAGGAGCCGGACGTTTGCCTTTTCGGCAAGAGGATCTGCCGCGGCCGAGCGCCATGAGATCTTGCGTCTCTGGGAAAGCACAGATCCCCACTGCTGTTGTGCCTGTAGATAGGGCGCCAAGGCACCGTGAAGAGCAGCAAGAGCTTTCAGGGCTGGGCCCTTCCTTGTGGGAGAAGGAGCCGGACGTTTGCCTTTTCGGCAAGAGGCGATGCCGCGGCCGAGCGCAATGAGATGTTGCGTCTCTGGGAAAGCACAGATCCCCACTGCTGTTGTGCCTGTAGATAGGGCGCCAAGGCACCGTGAAGAGCAGCAAGAGCTTACAGGGCTGGGCCCTTCCTTGTGGGAGAAGGAGCCGGACGTTTGCCTTTTCGGCAAGAGGCTCTGCCGCGGCCGAGCGCCATGAGATGTTGCGTCTCTGGGAAAGCACAGATCCCCAGGGCTGTTGTGCCTGTAGATAGGGTGCCAAGGCACCGTGAAGAGCAGCAAGAGCTTTCAAGGATGGGCCCTTCCTTGTGGGAGAAGGAGCCGGACGTTTGCCTTTTCGGCAAGAGGCTCTGCCGCGGCCGAGCGCCATGAGATGTTGCGTCTCTGGGAAAGCACAGATCCCCACTGCTCTTCTGCCTGTAGATAGGGCGCCAAGGCACCGTGAAGAGCAGCAAGAGCTTTCAGGGCTGGGCCCTTCCTTGTTGGAGTATGATGCGGGACGTTTGCCTTTTCGGCAAGAGGCGCTGCCGCGGCCGAGCGCCATGAGATCTTGCGTCTCTGGGAAAGCACAGATCCCCCACTGCTCTTCTGCCTGTAGATAGGGCACCAAGGCACCGTGAAGAGCAGCATGAGCTTTCAGGGCTGGGCCCTTCCTTGTGGGAGAAGGAGCCGGACGTTTGCCTGTTCGGCAAGAGGCTCTGCCGCGGCCGAGCGCAATGAGATGTTGCGTCTCTGGGAATTCACAGATCCCCAGTGCTGTTGTGCCTGTAGATAGGGCGCCAAGGAACCGTGAAGAGCAGCAAGAGCTTTGAGGGCTGAGCCCTTCCTTGTGGGAGAAGGAGCCGGACGTTTTCCTTTTCGGCAAGAGGCTCTGCTGCGGCCGAGCGCCATGAGATGTTGCGTCTCTGGGAAAGCACAGATCCCCACTGCTGTTGTGCCTGTAGATAGGGCGCCAAGGCACCGTGAAGGTCAGCAACAGCTTTGAGGGCTGGGCCCTTCCTTGTGGGAGAAGGAGCCGGACGTTTGCCTTTTCGGCAAGAGGCTCTGCCGCGGTCCGAGCGCCATGAGATGTTGCGTCTCTGGGAAAGCACAGATCCCCAGGGCTGTTGTGCCTGTAGATAGGGCGCCAAGGCACCGTGATGAGCAGCAAGAGCTTTCAGGGCTGGGCCCTTCCTTGTGGGAGAAGGAGCCGGACGTTTGCCTTTTCGGCAAGAGGCTCTGCCGCGGCCGAGCGCCATGAGATGTTGCGTCTCTGGGAAAGCACAGATCCCCACTGCTGTTGTGCCTGTAGATAGGGTGCCAAGGCACCGTGAAGAGCAGCAAGAGCTTTCAAGGATGGGCCCTTCCTTGTGGGAGAATGAGCCGGACGTTTGCCTTTTCGGCAAGAGGCTCTGCCGCGGCCGAGCGCCATGAGATGTTGCGTCTCTGGGAAAGCACAGATCCCCACTGCTGTTGTGCCTGTAGATAGGGCGCCAAGGCACCGTGAAGAGCAGCAAGAGCTTACAGGGCTGGGCCCTTCCTTGTGGGAGAATGATGCGGACGTTGGCCTTTTTCGGCAAGAGGCCGCGGCCGAGCGCCATGAGATCTTGCGTCTGTGGGAAAGCACAGATCCCCACTGCTCTTCTGCCTGTAGATAGGGCGCAAGGCACCGTGAAGAGCAGCAACAGCTTTCAGGGCTGGGCCCTTCCTTGTGGGAGAAGGAGCCGGACGTTTGCCTTTTCTGCAAGAGGCTCTGCCGCGGCCGAGCGCCATGAGATCTTGCGTCTCTGGAAAAGCACAGATCCCCAGGGCTGTTGTGCCTGTAGATAGGGTGCCAAGGCACCGTGAAGAGCAGCAACAGCTTACAGGGCCGGGCCCTTCCTTGTGGGAGAAGGAGCCGGACGTTTGCCTTTTCGGCAAGAGGCTCTACCGCGGCCGAGCGCCATGAGATGTTATGTCTCTGGGAAAGCACAGATCCCCACTGCTGTTGTGCCTGTAGATAGGGCGCCAAGGCACCGTGAAGAGCAGCAAGAGCTTACAGGGCTGGGCCCTTCCTTGTGGGAGAAGGAGCCGGACGTTTGCCTTTTCGGCAAGAGGCGCTGCCGCGGCCGAGCGCCATGAGATGTTGCGTCTCTGGGAAAGCACAGATCCCCACTGCTGTTGTGCCTGTAGATAGGGCGCCAAGGCACCGTGAAGAGCAGCAAGAGCTTTCAAGGATGGGCCCTTCCTTGTGGGAGAAGGAGCCGGACGTTTGCCTTTTCGGCAAGAGGCGCTGCCGCGGCCGAGCGCCATGAGATGTTGCGTCTCTGGGAAAGCACAGATCCCCACTGCTCTTCTGCCTGTAGATAGGGCGCCAAGGCACCGTGAAGAGCAGCAACAGCTTTGAGGGCTGAGCCCTTCCTTGTGGGAGAAGGAGCCGGACGTTTTCCTTTTCGGCAAGAGGCTCTGCTGCGGCCGAGCGCCATGAGATGTTGCGTCTCTGGGAAAGCACAGATCCCCACTGCTGTTGTGCCTGTAGATAGGGCGCCAAGGCACCGTGAAGGGCAGCAACAGCTTTCAGGGCTGGGCCCTTCCTTGTGGGAGAAGGAGCCGGACGTTTGCCTTTTCGGCAAGAGGCTCTGCTGCGGCCGAGCGCCATGAGATCTTGCGTCTCTGGGAAAGCACAGATCCCCAGGGCTGTTGTGCCTGTAGATAGGGCGCCAAGGCACCGTGAAGAGCAGCAAGAGCTTTGACGGCTGAGCCCTTCCTTGTGGGAGAAGGAGCCGGACGTTTGCCTTTTCGGCAAGAGGCTCTGCCGCGGCAGAGCGCCATGAGATGTTGCGTCTCTGGGAAAGCACAGATCCCCACTGCTGTTGTGCCTGTAGATAGGGCGCCAAGGCACCGTGAAGAGCAGCAAGAGCTTACAGGGCTGGGCCCTTCCTTGTGGGAGAATGATGCGGACGTTTGCCTTTTCGGCAAGAGGCGCTGCCGCGGCCGAGCGCCATGAGATGTTGCGTCTCTGGGAAAGCACAGATCCCCACTGCTCTTCTGCCTGTATATAGGGCACCAAGGCACCGTGAAGAGCAGCATGAGCTTTCAGGGCTGGGCCCTTCCTTGTGGGAGAAGGAGCCGGACGTTTGCCTGTTCGGCAAGAGGCTCTGCCGCGGCCGAGCGCAATGAGATGTTGCGTCTCTGGGAATTCACAGATCCCCAGTGCTGTTGTGCCTGTAGATAGGGCGCCAAGGCACCGTGAAGAGCAGCAAGAGCTTTGACGGCTGAGCCATTCCTTGTGGGAGAAGGAGCCGGACGTTTTCCTTTTCGGCAATAGGCTCTGCTGCGGCCGAGCGCCATGAGATGTTGCGTCTCTGGGAAAGCACAGATCCCCACTGCTGTTGTGCCTGTAGATAGGGCGCCAAGGCGCCGTGAAGGGCAGCAACAGCTTTCAGGGCTGGGCCCTTCCTTGTGGGAGAAGGAGCCGGACGTTTGCCTTTTCGGCAAGAGGCTCTGCCGCGGCCGAGCGCCATGAGATGTTGCGTCTCTGGGAAAGCACAGATCCCCACTGCTGTTGTGCCTGTAGATAGGGCGCCAAGGCACCGTGAAGAGCAGCAAGAGCTTACAGGGCTGGGCCCTTCCTTGTGGGAGAAGGAGCCGGACGTTTGCCTTTTCGGCAAGAGGCTCTGCCGCGGCCGAGCGCCATGAGATGTTGCGTCTCTGGGAAAGCACAGATCCCCACTGCTGTTGTGCCTGTAGATAGGGCGCCAAGGCACCGTGAAGAGCAGCAAGAGCTTTCAGGGCTGGGCCCTTCCTTGTGGGAGAAGGAGCCGGACGTTTGCCTTTTCGGCAAGAGGCTCTGCCGCGGCCGAGCGCCATGAGATGTTGCGTCTCTGGGAAAGCACAGATCCCCAGTGCTGTTGTGCCTGTAGATAGGGCGCCAAGGCACCGTGAAGAGCAGCAACAGCTTTCAAGGATGGGCCCTTCCTTGTGGGAGAAGGAGCCGGACGTTTGCCTTTTCGGCAAGAGGCGCTGCCGCGGCCGAGCGCCATGAGATCTTGCTTCTCTGGGAAAGCACAGATCCCCACTGCTGTTGTGCCTGTAGATAGGGCGCCAAGGCACCGTGAAGGGCAGCAACAGCTTTCAGGGCTGGGCCCTTCCTTGTGGGAGAAGGAGCCGGACGTTTGCCTTTTCGGCAAGAGGCTCTGCCGCGGCCGAGCGCCATGAGATGTTGCGTCTCTGGGAAAGCACAGATCCCCAGGGCTGTTGTGCCTGTAGATAGGGCGCCAAGGCACCGTGAAGAGCAGCAAGAGCTTTCAGGGCTGGGCCCTTCCTTGTGGGAGAAGGAGCCGGACGTTTGCCTTTTCGGCAAGAGGCTCTGCCGCGGCCGAGCGCCATGAGATGTTGCGTCTCTGGGAAAGCACAGATCCCCACTGCTGTTGTGCCTGTACATAGGGCGCCAAGGCACCGTGAAGAGCAGCAAGAGCTTTCAAGGATGGGCCCTTCCTTGTGGGAGAAGGAGCCGGACGTTTGCCTTTTAGGCAAGAGGCGCTGCCGCGGCCGAGCGCCATGAGATCTTGCTTCTCTGGGAAAGCACAGATCCCCACTGCTGTTGTGCCTGTAGATAGGGTGCCAAGGCACCGTGAAGAGCAGCAAGAGCTTTCAAGGATGGGCCCTTCCTTGTGGGAGAAGGAGCCGGACGTTTGCCTTTTCGGCAAGAGGCTCTGCCGCGGCCGAGCACCATGAAATCTTGCGTCTCTGGGAAAGGACAGATCCCCACTGCTGTTGTGCCTGTAGATAGGGCGCCAAGACACCGTGAAGAGCAGCAAGAGCTTACAGGGCTGGGCCCTTCCTTGTGGGAGAATGATGCGGACGTTTGCCTTTTCGGCAAGAGGCGCTGCCGCGGCCGAGCGCCATGAGATGTTGCGTCTCTGGGAAAGCACAGATCCCCACTACTCTTCTGCCTGTAGATAGGGCACCAAGGCACCGTGAAGAGCAGCATGAGCTTTCAGGGCTGGGCCCTTCCTTGTGGGAGAAGGAGCCGGACGTTTGCCTGTTCGGCAAGAGGCTCTGCCGCGGCCGAGCGCCATGAGATGTTGCGTCTCTGGGAATTCACAGATCCCCAGTGCTGTTGTGCCTGTAGATAGGGCGCCAAGGCACCGTGAAGAGCAGCAAGAGCTTTGACGGCTGAGCCCTTCCATGTGGGAGAAGGAGCCGGACGTTTTCCTTTTCGGCAATAGGCTCTGCTGCGGCCGAGCGCCATGAGATGTTGCGTCTCTGGGAAAGCACAGATCCCCACTGCTGTTCTGCCTGTAGATAGGGCGCCAAGGCGCCGTGAAGGGCAGCAACAGCTTTCAGGGCTGGGCCCTTCCTTGTGGGAGAAGGAGCCGGACGTTTGCCTTTTCGGCAAGAGGCTCTGCCGCGGCCGAGCGCCATGAGATGTTGCGTCTCTGGGAAAGCACAGATCCCCACTGCTCTTCTGCCTGTAGATAGGGCGCCAAGGCACCGTGAAGAGCAGCAAGAGCTTACAGGGCTGGGCCCTTCCTTGTGGGAGAAGGAGCCGGACGTTTGCCTTTTCGGCAAGAGGCTCTGCCGCGGCCGAGCGCCATGAGATGTTGCGTCTCTGGGAAAGCACAGATCCCCAGTGCTGTTGTGCCTGTACATAGGGCGCCAAGGCACCGTGAAGAGCAGCAAGAGCTTTCAGGGCTGGGCCCTTCCTTGTGGGAGAAGGAGCCGGACGTTTGCCTTTTCGGCAAGAGGCGCTGCCGCGGCCGAGCGCCATGAGATGTTGCGTCTCTGGGAAAGCACAGATCCCCACTGCTGTTGTGCCTGTAGATAGGGCGCCAAGGCACCGTGAAGAGCAGCAACAGCTTTCAAGGATGGGCCCTTCCTTGTGGGAGAAGTAGCCGGACGTTTGCCTTTTCGGCAAGAGGCGCTGCCGCGGCCGAGCGCCATGAGATCTTGCTTCTCTGGGAAATCAAAGATCCCCACTGCTGTTGTGCCTGTAGATAGGGCGCCAAGGCACCGTGAAGAGCAGCAAGAGCTTTGAGGGCTGAGCCCTTCCTTGTGGGAGAAGGAGCCGGACGTTTTCCTTTTCGGCAAGAGGCTCTGCCGCGGCCGAGCGCCATGAGATGTTGCGTCTCTGGGAAAGCACAGATCCCCACTGCTATTGTGCCTGTAGATAGGGCGCCAAGGCACCGTGAAGGGCAGCAACAGATTTCAGGGCTGGGCCCTTCCTTGTGGGAGAAGGAGCCGGACGTTTGCCTTTTCGGCAAGAGGCTCTGCCGCGGCCGAGCGCCATGAGATGTTGCGTCTCTGGGAAAGCACAGATCCCCAGGGCTGTTTTGCCTGCAGATAGGGCGCCAAGGCACCGTGAAGAGCAGCAAGAGCTTTCAGGGCTGGGCCCTTCCTTGTGGGAGAAGGAGCCGGACGTTTGCCTTTTCGGCAAGAGGCTCTGCCGCGGCCGAGCGCCATGAGATGTTGCGTCTCTGGGAAAGCACAGATCCCCACTGCTATTGTGCCTGTACATAGGGCGCCAAGGCACCGTGAAGAGCAGCAAGAGCTTTCAAGGATGGGCCCTTCCTTGTGGGAGAAGGAGCCGGACGTTTGCCTTTTCGGCAAGAGGCGCTGCCGCGGCCGAGCGCCATGAGATCTTGCTTCTCTGGAAAAGCACAGATCCCCACTGCTGTTGTGCCTGTAGATAGGGTGCCAAGGCACCGTGAAGAGCAGCAAGAGCTTTCAAGGATGGGCCCTTCCTTGTGGGAGAATGAGCCGGACGTTTGCCTTTTCGGCAAGAGGCTCTGCCGCGGCCGAGCGCCATGAGATGTTGCGTCTCTGGGAAAGCACAGATCCCCACTGCTCTTCTGCCTGTAGATAGGGCGCCAAGGCACCGTGAAGAGCAGCAAGAGCTTTCAGGGCTGGGCCCTTCCTTGTGGGAGTATGATGCGGACGTTTTCCTTTTCGGCAAGAGGCGCTGCCGCGGCCGAGCTCCATGAGATCTTGCGTCTCTGGGAAAGCACAGATCCCCACTGCTGTTGTGCCTGTAGATAGGGCGCCAAGACACCGTGAAGAGCAGCATGAGCTTTCAGGGCTGGGCCCTTCCTTGTGGGAGAAGGAGCCGGACGTTTGCCTTTTCAGCAAGAGGCGATGCCGCGGCCGAGCGCCATGAGATCTTGCGTCTCTGGGAAAGCACAGATCCCCAGGGCTGTTGTGCCTGTAGATAGGGCACCAAGGCACCGTGAAGGGCAGCAACAGCTTACAGGGCTGGGCCCTTCCTTGTGGGAGAAGGAGCCGGACGTTTGCCTTTTCGGCAAGAGGCTCTGCCGCGGCCGAGCGCCATGAGATGTTGCGTCTCTGGGAAAGCACAGATCCCCAGTGCTGTTGTGCCTGTAGATAGGGCGCCAAGGCACCGTGATGAGCAGCAAGAGCTTTGAGGGCTGGGCCCTTCCTTGTGGGAGAAGGAGCCGGACGTTTGCCTTTTCGGCAAGAGGCTCTGCCGCGGCCGAGCACCATGAAATCTTGCGTCTCTGGGAAAGGACAGATCCCCACTGCTGTTGTGCCTGTAGATAGGGCGCCAAGGCACCGTGAAGAGCAGCAAGAGCTTACAGGGCTGGGCCCTTCCTTGTGGGAGAATGATGCGGACGTTTGCCTTTTCGGCAAGAGGCGCTGCCGCGGCCGAGCGCCATGAGATCTTGCGTCTCTGGGAAAGCACAGATCCCCACTGCTCTTCTGCCTGTAGATAGGGCACCAAGGCACCGTGAAGAGCAGCATGAGCTTTCAGGGCTGGGCCCTTCCTTGTGGGAGAAGGAGCCGGACGTTTGCCTGTTCGGCAAGAGGCTCTGCCGCGGCCGAGCGCAATGAGATGTTGCGTCTCTGGGAATTCACAGATCCCCAGTGCTGTTGTGCCTGTAGATAGGGCGCCAAGGCACCGTGAAGAGCAGCAAGAGATTTGACTGCTGAGCCCTTCCTTGTGGGAGAAGGAGCCGGACGTTTGCCTTTTCGGCAATAGGCTCTGCTGCGGCCGAGCGCCATGAGATGTTGCGTCTCTGGGAAAGCACAGATCCCCACTGCTGTTCTGCCTGTAGATAGGGCGCAAAGGCGCCGTGAAGGGCAGCAACAGCTTTCAGGGCTGGGCCCTTCCTTGTGGGAGAAGGAGCCGGACGTTTGCCTTTTCGGCAAGAGGCTCTGCCGCGGCCAAGCGCCATGAGATGTTGCGTCTCTGGGAAAGCACAGATCCCCACTGCTGTTGTGCCTGTACATAGGGCGCCAAGGCACCGTGAAGAGCAGCAAGAGCTTTCAAGGATGGGCCCTTCCTTGTGGGAGAAGGAGCCGGACGTTTGCCTTTTCGGCAAGAGGCTCTGCTGCGGCCGAGCGCCATGAGATCTTGCGTCTCTGGGAAAGCACAGATCCCCACTGCTATTGTGCCTGTAGATAGGGCGCCAAGGCACCGTGAAGGGCAGCAAGAGCTTTGAGGGCTGGGCCCTTCCTTGTGGGAGAAGGAGCCGGACGTTTGCCTTTTCGGCAAGAGGCTCTGCCGCGGCCGAGCGCCATGAGATGTTGCGTCTCTGGGAAAGCACAGATCCCCAGGGCTGTTGTGCCTGCAGATAGGGCGCCAAGGCACCGTGAAGAGCAGCAAGAGCTTTCAGGGCTGGGCCCTTCCTTGTGGGAGAAGGAGCCGGACGTTTGCCTTTTCGGCAAGAGGCTCTGCCGCGGCCGAGCGCCATGAGATGTTGCGTCTCTGGGAAAGCACAGATCCCCACTGCTATTGTGCCTGTACATAGGGCGCCAAGGCACCGTGAAGAGCAGCAAGAGCTTTCAAGGATGGGCCCTTCCTTGTGGGAGAAGGAGCCGGACGTTTGCCTTTTCGGCAAGAGGCGCTGCCGCGGCCGAGCGCCATGAGATCTTGCTTCTCTGGAAAAGCACAGATCCCCACTGCTGTTGTGCCTGTAGATAGGGTGCCAAGGCACCGTGAAGAGCAGCAAGAGCTTTCAAGGATGGGCCCTTCCTTGTGGGAGAATGAGCCGGACGTTTTCCTTTTCGGCAAGAGGCGCTGCCGCGGCCGAGCGCCATGAGATGTTGCGTCTCTGGGAAAGCACAGATCCCCACTGCTCTTCTGCAAGTAGATAGGGCGCCAAGGCACCGTGAAGAGCAGCAAGAGCTTTCAGGGCTGGGCCCTTCCTTGTGGGAGTATGATGCGGACGTTTTCCTTTTCGGCAAGAGGCGCTGCCGCGGCCGAGCGCCATGAGATCTTGCGTCTCTGGGAAAGCACAGATCCCCTCTGCTCTTCTGCCTGTAGATAGGGCACCAAGGCACCGTGAAGAGCAGCATGAGCTTTCAGGGCTGGGCCCTTCCATGTGGGAGAAGGAGCCGGACGTTTGCCTGTTCGGCAAGAGGCTCTGCCGCGGCCGAGCGCAATGAGATGTTGCGTCTCTGGGAATTCACAGATCCCCAGTGCTGTTGTGCCTGTAGATAGGGCGCCAAGGCACCGTGAAGAGCAGCAAGAGCTTTGAGGGCTGAGCCCTTCCTTGTGGGAGAAGGAGCCGGACGTTTGCCTTTTCGGCAAGAGGCTCTGCTGCGGCCGAGCGCCATGAGATGTTGCGTCTCTGGGAAAGCACAGATCCCCACTGCTGTTGTGCCTGTAGATAGGGCGCCAAGGCACCGTGAAGGGCAGCAAGAGCTTTCAGGGCTGGGCCCTTCCTTGTGGGAGAAGGAGCCGGACGTTTTCCTTTTCGGCAAGAGGCGCTGCCGCGGCCGAGCGCCATGAGATGTTGCGTCTCTGGGAAAGCACAGATCCCCACTGCTGTTGTGCCTGTAGATAGGGCGCCAAGGCACCGTGAAGAGCAGCAAGAGCTTACAGGGCTGGGCCCTTCCTTGTGGGAGAAGGAGCCGGACGTTTGCCTTTTCGGCAAGAGGCTCTGCCGCGGCCGAGCGCCATGAGATGTTGCGTCTCTGGGAAAGCACAGATCCCCACTGCTGTTGTGCCTGTAGATAGGGCGCCAAGGCACCGTGAAGAGCAGCAAGAGCTTACAGGGCTGGGCCCTTCCTTGTGGGAGAAGGAGCCGGACGTTTTCCTTTTCGGCAAGAGGCTCTGCCGCGGCCGAGCGCCATGAGATGTTGCGTCTCTGGGAAAGCACAGATCCCCACTGCTGTTGTGCCTGTAGATAGGGCGCCAAGGCACCGTGAAGAGCAGCAAGAGCTTTCAGGGCTGGATCCTTCCTTGTGGGAGAAGGAGCCGGACGTTTGCCTTTTCGGCAAGAGGCGCTGCCGCGGCCGAGCGCCATGAGATGTTGCGTCTCTGGGAAAGCACAGATCCCCACTGCTGTTGTGCCTGTAGATAGGGCGCCAAGGCACCGTGAAGAGCAGCAACAGCTTTGAGGGCTGAGCCCTTCCTTGTGGGAGAAGGAGCCGGACGTTTTCCTTTTCGGCAAGAGGCTCTGCTGCGGCCGAGCGCCATGAGATGTTGCGTCTCTGGGAAAGCACAGATCCCCACTGCTGTTGTGCCTGTGGATAGGGCGCCAAGGCACCGTGAAGGGCAGCAACAGCTTTCAGGGCTGGGCCCTTCCTTGTGGGAGAAGGAGCCGGACGTTTGCCTTTTCGGCAAGAGGCTCTGCTGCGGCCGAGCGCCATGAGATCTTGCGTCTCTGGGAAAGCACAGATCCCCAGGGCTGTTGTGCCTGTAGATAGGGCGCCAAGGCACCGTGAAGAGCAGCAAGAGCTTTGACGGCTGAGCCCTTCCTTGTGGGAGAAGGAGCCGGACGTTTGCCTTTTCGGCAAGAGGCTCTGCTGCGGCCGAGCGCCATGAGATGTTGCGTCTCTGGGAAAGCACAGATCCCCACTGCTGTTGTGCCTGTAGATAGGGCGCCAAGGCACCGTGAAGGGCAGCAACAGCTTTCAGGGCTATGCCCTTCCTTGTGGGAGAAGGAGCCGGACGTTTGCCTTTTCGGCAAGAGGCTCTGCCGCGGCCGAGCGCCATGAGATGTTGCGTCTCTGGGAAAGCACAGATCCCCAGGGCTGTTGTGCCTGTAGATAGGGCGCCAAGGCACCGTGATGAGCAGCAAGAGCTTTCAGGGCTGGGTCCTTCCTTGTGGGAGAAGGAGCCGGACGTTTGCCTTTTCGGCAAGAGGCTCTGCCGCGGCAGAGCGCCATGAGATGTTGCGTCTCTGGGAAAGCACAGATCCCCACTGCTGTTGTGCCTGTAGATAGGGCGCCAAGGCACCGTGAAGAGCAGCAAGAGCTTTGAGGGCTGGGCCCTTCCTTGTGGGAGAATGATGCGGACGTTTGCCTTTTCGGCAAGAGGCGCTGCCGCGGCCGAGCGCCATGAGATGTTGCGTCTCTGGGAAAGCACAGATCCCCACTGCTCTTCTGCCTGTATATAGGGCACCAAGGCACCGTGAAGAGCAGCATGAGCTTTCAGGGCTGGGCCCTTCCTTGTGGGAGAAGGAGCCGGACGTTTGCCTGTTCGGCAAGAGGCTCTGCCGCGGCCGAGCGCAATGAGATGTTGCGTCTCTGGGAAAGCACAGATCCCCAGGGCTGTTGTGCCTGTAGATAGGGCGCCAAGGCACCGTGATGAGCAGCAAGAGCTTTCAGGGCTGGGTCCTTCCTTGTGGGAGAAGGAGCCGGACGTTTGCCTTTTCGGCAAGAGGCTCTGCCGCGGCAGAGCGCCATGAGATGTTGCGTCTCTGGGAAAGCACAGATCCCCACTGCTGTTGTGCCTGTAGATAGGGCGCCAAGGCACCGTGAAGAGCAGCAAGAGCTTTGAGGGCTGGGCCCTTCCTTGTGGGAGAATGATGCGGACGTTTGCCTTTTCGGCAAGAGGCGCTGCCGCGGCCGAGCGCCATGAGATGTTGCGTCTCTGGGAAAGCACAGATCCCCACTGCTCTTCTGCCTGTATATAGGGCACCAAGGCACCGTGAAGAGCAGCATGAGCTTTCAGGGCTGGGCCCTTCCTTGTGGGAGAAGGAGCCGGACGTTTGCCTGTTCGGCAAGAGGCTCTGCCGCGGCCGAGCGCAATGAGATGTTGCGTCTCTGGGAATTCACAGATCCCCAGTACTGTTGTGCCTGTAGATAGGGCGCCAAGGCACCGTGAAGAGCAGCAAGAGCTTTGACGGCTGAGCCATTCCTTGTGGGAGAAGGAGCCGGACGTTTTCCTTTTCGGCAATAGGCTCTGCTGCGGCCGAGCGCCATGAGATGTTGAGTCTCTGGGAAAGCACAGATCCCCACTGCTGTTGTGCCTGTAGATAGGGCGCCAAGGCACCGTGAAGGGCAGCAACAGCTTTCAGGGCTGGGCCCTTCCTTGTGGGAGAAGGAGCCGGACGTTTGCCTTTTCGGCAATAGGCTCTGCCGCGGCCGAGCGCCATGAGATGTTGCGTCTCTGGGAAAGCACAGATCCCCACTGCTGTTGTGCCTGTAGATAGGGCGCCAAGGCACCGTGAAGAGCAGCAAGAGCTTACAGGGCTGGGCCCTTCCTTGTGGGAGAAGGAGCCGGACGTTTGCCTTTTCGGCAAGAGGCTCTGCCGCGGCCGAGCGCCATGAGATGTTGCGTCTCTGGGAAAGCACAGATCCCCACTGCTGTTGTGCCTGTAGATAGGGCGCCAAGGCACCGTGAAGAGCAGCAAGAGCTTTCAGGGCTGGGCCCTTCCTTGTGGGAGAAGGAGCCGGACGTTTGCCTTTTCGGCAAGAGGCTCTGCCGCGGCCGAGCGCCATGAGATGTTGCGTCTCTGGGAAAGCACAGATCCCCACTGCTGTTGTGCCTGTAGATAGGGCGCCAAGGCACCGTGAAGAGCAGCAACAGCTTTCAAGGATGGGCCCTTCCTTGTGGGAGAAGGAGCCGGACGTTTGCCTTTTCGGCAAGAGGCGCTGCCGCGGCCGAGCGCCATGAGATCTTGCTTCTCTGGGAAAGCACAGATCCCCACTGCTGTTGTGCCTGTAGATAGGGCGCCAAGGCACCGTGAAGGGCAGCAACAGCTTTCAGGGCTGGGCCCTTCCTTGTGGGAGAAGGAGCCGGACGTTTGCCTTTTCGGCAAGAGGCTCTGCCGCGGCCGAGCGCCATGAGATGTTGCGTCTCTGGGAAAGCACAGATCCCCAGGGCTGTTGTGCCTGTAGATAGGGCGCCAAGGCACCGTGAAGAGCAGCAAGAGCTTTCAGGGCTGGGCCCTTCCTTGTGGGAGAAGGAGCCGGACGTTTGCCTTTTCGGCAAGAGGCTCTGCCGCGGCCGAGCGCCATGAGATGTTGCGTCTCTGGGAAAGCACAGATCCCCACTGCTGTTGTGCCTGTACATAGGGCGCCAAGGCACCGTGAAGAGCAGCAAGAGCTTTCAAGGATGGGCCCTTCCTTGTGGGAGAAGGAGCCGGACGTTTGCCTTTTAGGCAAGAGGCGCTGCCGCGGCCGAGCGCCATGAGATCTTGCTTCTCTGGGAAAGCACAGATCCCCACTGCTGTTGTGCCTGTAGATAGGGTGCCAAGGCACCGTGAAGAGCAGCAAGAGCTTTCAAGGATGGGCCCTTCCTTGTGGGAGAAGGAGCCGGACGTTTGCCTTTTCGGCAAGAGGCTCTGCCGCGGCCGAGCGCCATGAGATGTTGCGTCTCTGGGAAAGCACAGATCCCCACTGCTCTTCTGCCTGTAGATAGGGCGCCAAGGCACCGTGAAGGGCAGCAAGAGCTTTCAGGGCTGGGCCCTTCCTTGTGGGAGAAGGAGCCGGACGTTTGCCTTTTCGGCAAGAGGCGCTGCCGCGGCCGAGCGCCATGAGATCTTGCGTCTCTGGGAAAGCACAGATCCCCACTGCTCTTCTGCCTGTAGATAGGGCACCAGGGCACCGTGAAGAGCAGCATGAGCTTTCAGGGCTGGGCCCTTCCTTGTGGGAGAAGGAGCCGGACGTTTGCCTTTTCGGCAAGAGGCTCTGCCGCGGCCGAGCGCCATGAGATGTTGCGTCTCTGGGAAAGCACAGATCCCCACTGCTGTTGTGCCTGCAGATAGGGCGCCAAGGCACCGTGAAGAGCAGCAAGAGCTTTCAGGGCTGGGCCCTTCCTTGTGGGAGAAGGAGCCGGACGTTTGCCTTTTCGGCAAGAGGCTCTGCCGCGGCCGAGCGCCATGAGATGTTGCGTCTCTGGGAAAGCACAGATCCCCACTGCTATTGTGCCTGTAGATAGGGCGCCAAGGCACCGTGAAGAGCAGCAAGAGCTTTCAAGGATGGGCCCTTCCTTGTGGGAGAAGGAGCCGGACGTTTGCCTTTTCGGCAAGAGGCGCTGCCGCGGCCGAGCGCCATGAGATCTTGCTTCTCTGGAAAAGCACAGATCCCCACTGCTGTTGTGCCTGTAGATAGGGTGCCAAGGCACCGTGAAGAGCAGCAAGAGCTTTCAAGGATGGGCCCTTCCTTGTGGGAGAATGAGCCGGACGTTTGCCTTTTCGGCAAGAGGCTCTGCCGCGGCCGAGCGCCATGAGATGTTGCGTCTCTGGGAAAGCACAGATCCCCACTGCTCTTCTGCCTGTAGATAGGGCGCCAAGGCACCGTGAAGAGCAGCAAGAGCTTTCAGGGCTGGGCCCTTCCTTGTGGGAGTATGATGCGGACGTTTTCCTTTTCGGCAAGAGG
This sequence comes from Harpia harpyja, assembly GCF_026419915.1. NCBI lineage: Eukaryota > Metazoa > Chordata > Aves > Accipitriformes > Accipitridae > Harpia > Harpia harpyja. Next base: position 76,898 of record NW_026293195.1, on the reverse strand, counting down.
CGCTGCCGCGGCCGAGCGCCATGAGATCTTGCGTCTCTGGGAAAGCACAGATCCCCACTGCTCTTCTGCCTGTAGATAGGGCACCAAGGCACCGTGAAGAGCAGCATGAGCTTTCAGGGCTGGGCCCTTCCTTGTGGGAGAAGGAGCCGGACGTTTGCCTGTTCGGCAAGAGGCTCTGCCGCGGCCGAGCGCAATGAGATGTTGCGTCTCTGGGAATTCACAGATCCCCAGTGCTGTTGTGCCTGTAGATAGGGCGCCAAGGCACCGTGAAGAGCAGCAAGAGCTTTGAGGGCTGAGCCCTTCCTTGTGGGAGAAGGAGCCGGACGTTTTCCTTTTCGGCAAGAGGCTCTGCTGCGGCCGAACGCCATGAGATGTTGCGTCTCTGGGAAAGCACAGATCCCCACTGCTGTTGTGCCTGTAGATAGGGCGCCAAGGCACCGTGAAGGGCAGCAACAGCTTTCAGGGCTGGGCCCTTCCTTGTGGGAGAAGGAGCCGGACGTTTTCCTTTTCGGCAAGAGGCGCTGCCGCGGCCGAGCGCCATGAGATGTTGCGTCTCTGGGAAAGCACAGATCCCCACTGCTCTTCTGCCTGTATATAGGGCACCAAGGCACCGTGAAGAGCAGCATGAGCTTTCAGGGCTGGGCCCTTCCTTGTGGGAGAAGGAGCCGGACGTTTGCCTGTTCGGCAAGAGGCTCTGCCGCGGCCGAGCGCAATGAGATGTTGCGTCTCTGGGAATTCACAGATCCCCAGTGCTGTTGTGCCTGTAGATAGGGCGCCAAGGCACCGTGAAGAGCAGCAAGAGCTTTGACGGCTGAGCCATTCCTTGTGGGAGAAGGAGCCGGACGTTTTCCTTTTCGGCAATAGGCTCTGCTGCGGCCGAGCGCCATGAGATGTTGCGTCTCTGGGAAAGCACAGATCCCCACTGCTGTTGTGCCTGTACATAGGGCGCCAAGGCACCGTGAAGGGCAGCAACAGCTTTCAGGGCTGGGCCCTTCCTTGTGGGAGAAGGAGCCGGACGTTTGCCTTTTCGGCAAGAGGCTCTGCCGCGGCCGAGCGCCATGAGATGTTGCGTCTCTGGGAAAGCACAGATCCCCACTGCTGTTGTGCCTGTAGATAGGGCGCCAAGGCACCGTGAAGAGCAGCAAGAGCTTACAGGGCTGGGTCCTTCCTTGTGGGAGAAGGAGCCGGACGTTTGCCTTTTCGGCAAGAGGCGCTGCCGCGGCCGAGCGCCATGAGATGTTGCGTCTCTGGGAAAGCACAGATCCCCACTGCTGTTGTGCCTGTAGATAGGGCGCCAAGGCACCGTGAAGAGCAGCAACAGCTTTCAGGGCTTGGCCCTTCCTTGTGGGAGAAGGAGCCGGACGTTTTCCTTTTCGGCAAGAGGCTCTGCTGCGGCCGAGCGCCATGAGATGTTGCGTCTCTGGGAAAGCACAGATCCCCACTGCTGTTGTGCCTGTAGATAGGGCGCCAAGGCACCGTGAAGGGCAGCAAGAGCTTTGAGGGCTGGGCCCTTCCTTGTGGGAGAAGGAGCCGGACGTTTGCCTTTTCGGCAAGAGGCTCTGCCGCGGCCGAGCGCCATGAGATCTTGCGTCTCTGGGAAAGCACAGATCCCCACTGCTGTTGTGCCTGTAGATAGGGCGCCAAGGCACCGTGATGAGCAGCAAGAGCTTTCAGGGCTGGGCCCTTCCTTGTGGGAGAAGGAGCCGGACGTTTGCCTTTTCGGCAAGAGGCTCTGCCGCGGCCGAGCGCCATGAGATGTTGCGTCTCTGGGAAAGCACAGATCCCCAGTGCTGTTGTGCCTGTAGATAGGGCGCCAAGGCACGGTGAAGAGCAGCAAGAGCTTACAGGGCTGGGCCCTTCCTTGTGGGAGAAGGAGCCGGACGTTTGCCTTTTCGGCAAGAGGCTCTGCCGCGGCCGAGCGCCATGAGATGTTGCGTCTCTGGGAAAGCACAGATCCCCACTGCTGTTGTGCCTGTAGATAGGGCGCCAAGGCACCGTGAAGAGCAGCAACAGCTTTCAGGGCTGGGTCCTTCCTTGTGGGAGAAGGAGCCGGACGTTTGCCTTTTCGGCAAGAGGCGCTGCCGCGGCCGAGCGCCATGAGATGTTGCGTCTCTGTGAAAGCACAGATCCCCACTGCTGTTGTGCCTGTAGATAGGGCGCCAAGGCACCGTGAAGAGCAGCAACAGCTTTCAAGGATGGGCCCTTCCTTGTGGGAGAAGGAGCCGGACGTTTGCCTTTTCGGCAAGAGGCGCTGCCGCGGCCGAGCGCCATGAGATCTTGCTTCTCTGGGAAAGCACAGATCCCCACTGCTGTTGTGCCTGTAGATAGGGCGCCAAGGCACCGTGAAGGGCAGCAACAGCTTTCAGGGCTGGGCCCTTCCTTGTGGGAGAAGGAGCCGGACGTTTGCCTTTTCGGCAAGAGGCGCTGCCGCGGCCGAGCGCCATGAGATGTTGCGTCACTGGGAAAGCACAGATCCCCACTGCTGTTGTGCCTGTAGATAGGGCGCCAAGGCACCGTGAAGAGCAGCAAGAGCTTTCAGGGCTGGGTCCTTCCTTGTGGGAGAAGGAGCCGGACGTTTGCCTTTTCGGCAAGAGGCGCTGCCGCGGCCGAGCGCCATGAGATGTTGCGTCTCTGGGAAAGCACAGATCCCCACTGCTGTTGTGCCTGTAGATAGGGCGCCAAGGCACCGTGAAGAGCAGCAACAGCTTTCAGGGCTTGGCCCTTCCTTGTGGGAGAAGGAGCCGGACGTTTTCCTTTTCGGCAAGAGGCTCTGCTGCGGCCGAGCGCCATGAGATGTTGCGTCTCTGGGAAAGCACAGATCCCCACTGCTGTTGTGCCTGTAGATAGGGCGCCAAGGCACCGTGAAGGGCAGCAACAGCTTTCAGGGCTGGGCCCTTCCTTGTGGGAGAAGGAGCCGGACGTTTGCCTTTTCGGCAAGAGGCTCTGCCGCGGCCGAGCGCCATGAGATCTTGCGTCTCTGGGAAAGCACAGATCCCCACTGCTGTTGTGCCTGTAGATAGGGCGCCAAGGCACCGTGATGAGCAGCAAGAGCTTTCAGGGCTGGGTCCTTCCTTGTGGGAGAAGGAGCCGGACGTTTGCCTTTTCGGCAAGAGGCTCTGCCGCGGCCGAGCGCCATGAGATGTTGCGTCTCTGGGAAAGCACAGATCCCCAGTGCTGTTGTGCCTGTAGATAGGGCGCCAAGGCACGGTGAAGAGCAGCAAGAGCTTACAGGGCTGGGCCCTTCCTTGTGGGAGAAGGAGCCGGACGTTTGCCTTTTCGGCAAGAGGCTCTGCCGCGGCCGAGCGCCATGAGATGTTGCGTCTCTGGGAAAGCACAGATCCCCACTGCTGTTGTGCCTGTAGATAGGGCGCCAAGGCACCGTGAAGAGCAGCAACAGCTTTCAGGGCTGGGTCCTTCCTTGTGGGAGAAGGAGCCGGACGTTTGCCTTTTCGGCAAGAGGCGCTGCCGCGGCCGAGCGCCATGAGATGTTGCGTCTCTGTGAAAGCACAGATCCCCACTGCTGTTGTGCCTGTAGATAGGGCGCCAAGGCACCGTGAAGAGCAGCAACAGCTTTCAAGGATGGGCCCTTCCTTGTGGGAGAAGGAGCCGGACGTTTGCCTTTTCGGCAAGAGGCGCTGCCGCGGCCGAGCGCCATGAGATCTTGCTTCTCTGGGAAAGCACAGATCCCCACTGCTGTTGTGCCTGTAGATAGGGCGCCAAGGCACCGTGAAGGGCAGCAACAGCTTTCAGGGCTGGGCCCTTCCTTGTGGGAGAAGGAGCCGGACGTTTGCCTTTTCGGCAAGAGGCTCTGCCGCGGCCGAGCGCCATGAGATGTTGCGTCTCTGGGAAAGCACAGATCCCCAGGGCTGTTGTGCCTGTAGATAGGGCGCCAAGGCACCGTGAAGAGCAGCAAGAGCTTTCAGGGCTGGGCCCTTCCTTGTGGGAGAAGGAGCCGGACGTTTGCCTTTTCGGCAAGAGGCTCTGCCGCGGCCGAGCGCCATGAGATGTTGCGTCTCTGGGAAAGCACAGATCCTCACTGCTGTTGTGCCTGTACATAGGGCGCCAAGGCACCGTGAAGAGCAGCAAGAGCTTTCAAGGATGGGCCCTTCCTTGTGGGAGAAGGAGCCGGACGTTTGCCTTTTAGGCAAGAGGCGCTGCCGCGGCCGAGCGCCATGAGATCTTGCTTCTCTGGGAAAGCACAGATCCCCACTGCTGTTGTGCCTGTAGATAGGGTGCCAAGGCACCGTGAAGAGCAGCAAGAGCTTTCAAGGATGGGCCCTTCCTTGTGGGAGAAGGAGCCGGACGTTTGCCTTTTCGGCAAGAGGCTCTGCCGCGGCCGAGCGCCATGAGATGTTGCGTCTCTGGGAAAGCACAGATCCCCACTGCTGTTGTGCCTGTAGATAGGGCGCCAAGGCACCGTGAAGAGCAGCAAGAGCTTACAGGGCTGGGCCCTTCCTTGTGGGAGAATGATGCGGACGTTGGCCTTTTCGGCAAGAGGCGCTGCCGCGGCCGAGCGCCATGAGATCTTGCGTCTCTGGGAAAGCACAGATCCCCACTGCTCTTCTGCCTGTAGATAGGGCACCAAGGCACCGTGAAGAGCAGCATGAGCTTTCAGGGCTGGGCCCTTCCTTGTGGGAGAAGGAGCCGGACGTTTGCCTTTTCGGCAAGAGGCTCTGCCGCGGCCGAGCGCAATGAGTTGTTGCGTCTCTGGGAATTCACAGATCCCCAGTGCTGTTGTGCCTGTAGATAGGGCGCCAAGGCACCGTGAAGAGCAGCAAGAGCTTTGAGGGCTGAGCCCTTCCTTGTGGGAGAAGGAGCCGGACGTTTTCCTGTTCGGCAAGAGGCTCTGCTGCGGCCGAGCGCCATGAGATGTTGCGTCTCTGGGAAAGCACAGATCCCCACTGCTGTTCTGCCTGTAGATAGGGCGCCAAGGCACCGTGAAGAGCAGCAACAGCTTTCAGGGCTGGGCCCTTCCTTGTGGGAGAAGGAGCCGGACGTTTGCCTTTTCTGCAAGAGGCTCTGCCGCGGCCGAGCGCCATGAGATCTTGCGTCTCTGGAAAAGCACAGATCCCCAGTGCTGTTGTGCCTGTAGATAGGGCGCCAAGGCACCGTGAAGAGCAGCAACAGCTTACAGGGCCGGCCCTTCCTTGTGGGAGAAGGAGCCGGACGTTTGCCTTTTCGGCAAGAGGCTCTACCGCGGCCGAGCGCCATGAGATGTTATGTCTCTGGGAAAGCACAGATCCCCACTGCTGTTGTGCCTGTAGATAGGGCGCCAAGGCACCGTGAAGAGCAGCAAGAGCTTTCAGGGCTGGGCCCTTCCTTGTGGGAGAAGGAGCCGGACGTTTGCCTTTTCGGCAAGAGGCTCTGCCGCGTCCGAGCGCCATGAGATGTTACGTCTCTGGGAAAGCACAGATCCCCACTGCTGTTGTGCCTGTAGATAGGGCGCCAAGGCACCGTGAAGAGCAGCAAGAGCTTTCAGGGCTGGGCCCTTCCTTGTGGGAGAAGGAGCCGGACGTTTGCCTTTTCGGCAAGAGGCTCTGCCGCGGCCGAGCGCCATGAGATGTTGCGTCTCTGGGAAAGCACAGATCCCCACTGCTGTTGTGCCTGTAGATAGGGTGCCAAGGCACCGTGAAGAGCAGCAAGAGCTTTCAAGGATGGGCCCTTCCTTGTGGGAGAAGGAGCCGGACGTTTGCCTTTTCGGCAAGAGGCGCTGCCGCGGCCGAGCGCCATGAGATGTTGCGTCTCTGGGAAAGCACAGATCCCCACTGCTCTTCTGCCTGTAGATAGGGCGCCAAGGCACCGTGAAGAGCAGCAACAGCTTTCAGGGCTGGGCCCTTCCTTGTGGGAGAAGGAGCCGGACGTTTGCCTTTTCGGCAAGAGGCGCTGCCGCGGCCGAGCGCCATGAGATCTTGCGTCTCTGGGAAAGCACAGATCCCCAGGGCTGTTGTGCCTGTAGATAGGGCACCAAGGCACCGTGAAGGGCAGCAACAGCTTTCAGGGCCGGGCCCTTCCTTGTGGGAGAAGAAGCTGGACGTTTGCCTTTTCGGCAAGAGGCGCTGCCGCGGCCGAGCGCCATGAGATCTTGCGTCTCTGGGAAATCAAAGATCCCCACTGCTGTTGTGCCTGTAGATAGGGCGCCAAGGCACCGTGAAGAGCAGCAAGAGCTTTCAAGGATGGGCCCTTCCTTGTGGGAGAAGGAGCCGGACGTTTGCCTTTTCGGCAAGAGGCGCTGCCGCGGCCGAGCGCCATGAGATCTTGCTTCTCTGGGAAATCAAAGATCCCCACTGCTGTTGTGCCTATAGATAGGGCGCCAAGGCACCGTGAAGAGCAGCAAGAGCTTTCAAGGATGGGCCCTTCCTTGTGGGAGAAGGAGCCGGACGTTTGCCTTTTCGGCAAGAGGCTCTGCTGCGGCCGAGCGCCATGAGATGTTGCGTCTCTGGGAAAGGACAGATCCCCACTGCTGTTGTGCCTGTAGATAGGGCGCCAAGGCACCGTGAAGAGCAGCAAGAGCTTACAGGGCTGGGCCCTTCCTTGTGGGAGAATGATGCGGACGTTGGCCTTTTCGGCAAGAGGCGCTGCCGCGGCCGAGCGCCATGAGATCTTGCGTCTCTGGGAAAGCACAGATCCCCACTGCTCTTCTGCCTGTAGATAGGGCACCAAGGCACCGTGAAGAGCAGCATGAGCTTTCAGGGCTGGGCCCTTCCTTGTGGGAGAAGGAGCCGGACGTTTGCCTGTTCGGCAAGAGGCTCTGCCGCGGCCGAGCGCAATGAGTTGTTGCGTCTCTGGGAATTCACAGATCCCCAGTGCTGTTGTGCCTGTAGATAGGGCGCCAAGGCACCGTGAAGAGCAGCAAGAGCTTTCAGGGCTGGGCCCATCCTTGGGGGAGAAGGAGCCGGACGTTTGCCTTTTCGGCAAGAGGCTCTGCCGCGGCCGAGCGCCATGAGATGTTGCGTCTCTGGGAAAGCACAGATCCCCAGGGCTGTTGTGCCTGTAGATAGGGCGCCAAGGCACCGTGAAGAGCAGCAAGAGCTTTGAGGGCTGAGCCCTTCCTTGTGGGAGAAGGAGCCGGACGTTTTCCTGTTCGGCAAGAGGCTCTGCTGCGGCCGAGCGCCATGAGATGTTGCGTCTCTGGGAAAGCACAGATCCCCACTGCTGTTGTGCCTGTAGATAGGGCGCCAAGGCACCGTGAAGAGCAGCAACAGCTTTCAGGGCTGGGCCCTTCCTTGTGGGAGAAGGAGCCGGACGTTTGCCTTTTCTGCAAGAGGCTCTGCCGCGGCCGAGCGCCATGAGATCTTGCGTCTCTGGAAAAGCACAGATCCCCAGGGCTGTTGTGCCTGTAGATAGGGCGCCAAGGCACCGTGAAGAGCAGCAACAGCTTACAGGGCCGGGCCCTTCCTTGTGGGAGAAGGAGCCGGACGTTTGCCTTTTCGGCAAGAGGCTCTACCGCGGCCGAGCGCCATGAGATGTTATGTCTCTGGGAAAGCACAGATCCCCACTGCTGTTGTGCCTGTAGATAGGGCGCCAAGGCACCGTGAAGAGCAGCAAGAGCTTTCAGGGCTGGGCCCTTCCTTGTGGGAGAAGGAGCCGGACGTTTGCCTTTTCGGCAAGAGGCTCTGCCGCGTCCGAGCGCCATGAGATGTTACGTCTCTGGGAAAGCACAGATCCCCACTGCTGTTGTGCCTGTAGATAGGGCGCCAAGGCACCGTGAAGAGCAGCAAGAGCTTTCAGGGCTGGGCCCTTCCTTGTGGGAGAAGGAGCCGGACGTTTGCCTTTTCGGCAAGAGGCTCTGCCGCGGCCGAGCGCCATGAGATGTTGCGTCTCTGGGAAAGCACAGATCCCCACTGCTGTTGTGCCTGTAGATAGGGTGCCAAGGCACCGTGAAGAGCAGCAAGAGCTTTCAAGGATGGGCCCTTCCTTGTGGGAGAAGCAGCCGGACGTTTGCCTTTTCGGCAAGAGGCGCTGCCGCGGCCGAGCGCCATGAGATGTTGCGTCTCTGGGAAAGCACAGATCCCCACTGCTGTTGTGCCTGTAGATAGGGCGCCAAGGCACCGTGAAGAGCAGCAAGAGCTTTCAGGGCTGGGCCCTTCCTTGTGGGAGAAGGAGCCGGACGTTTGCCTTTTCGGCAAGAGGCGCTGCCGCGGCCGAGCGCCATGAGATCTTGCGTCTCTGGGAAAGCACAGATCCCCACTGCTGTTGTGCCTGTAGATAGGGCGCCAAGGCACCGTGAAGAGCAGCAACAGCTTTCAAGGATGGGCCCTTCCTTGTGGGAGAAGGAGCCGGACGTTTGCCTTTTCGGCAAGAGGCGCTGCCGCGGCCGAGCGCCATGAGATCTTGCTTCTCTGGGAAATCAAAGATCCCCACTGCTGTTGTGCCTGTAGATAGGGCGCCAAGGCACCGTGAAGAGCAGCAAGAGCTTACAGGGCTGGGCCCTTCCTTGTGGGAGAATGATGCGGATGTTGGCCTTTTCGGCAAGAGGCGCTGCCGCGGCCGAGCGCCATGAGATGTTGCGTCTCTGGGAAAGCACAGATCCCCAGGGCTGTTGTGCCTGTAGATAGGGCGCCAAGGCACCGTGAAGAGCAGCATGAGCTTTCAGGGCTGGGCCCTTCCTTGTGGGAGAATGAGCCGGACGTTTGCCTGTTCGGCAAGAGGCTCTGTCGCGGCCGAGCGCAATGAGATGTTGCGTCTCTGGGAATTCACAGATCCCCAGTGCTGTTGTGCCTGTAGATAGGGCGCCAAGGCACCGTGAAGAGCAGCAAGAGCTTTGAGGGCTGAGCCCTTCCTTGTGGGAGAAGGAGCCGGACGTTTTCCTGTTCGGCAAGAGGCTCTGCTGCGGCCGAGCGCCATGAGATGTTGCGTCTCTGGGAAAGCACAGATCCCCACTGCTGTTGTGCCTGTAGATAGGGCGCCAAGGCACCGTGAAGAGCAGCAACAGCTTTCAGGGCTGGGCCCTTCCTTGTGGGAGAAGGAGCCGGACGTTTGCCTTTTCTGCAAGAGGCTCTGCCGCGGCCGAGCGCCATGAGATCTTGCGTCTCTGGAAAAGCACAGATCCCCACTGCTGTTGTGCCTGTAGATAGGGCGCCAAGGCACCGTGAAGAGCAGCAAGAGCTTTCAGGGCCGGGCCCTTCCTTGTGGGAGAAGGAGCCGGACGTTTGCCTTTTCGGCAAGAGGCTCTGCCGCGGCCGAGCGCCATGAGATGTTATGTCTCTGGGAAAGCACAGATCCCCACTGCTGTTGTGCCTGTAGATAGGGCGCCAAGGCACCGTGAAGAGCAGCAAGAGCTTTCAGGGCTGGGCCCTTCCTTGTGGGAGAAGGAGCCGGACGTTTGCCTTTTCGGCAAGAGGCTCTGCCGCGTCCGAGCGCCATGAGATGTTACGTCTCTGGGAAAGCACAGATCCCCACTGCTGTTGTGCCTGTAGATAGGGCGCCAAGGCACCGTGAAGAGCAGCAAGAGCTTACAGGGCTGGGCCCTTCCTTGTGGGAGAAGGAGCCGGACGTTTGCCTTTTCGGCAAGAGGCTCTGCCGCGGCCGAGCGCCATTAGATGTTGCGTCTCTGGGAAAGCACAGATCCCCACTGCTGTTGTGCCTGTAGATAGGGTGCCAAGGCACCGTGAAGAGCAGCAAGAGCTTTCAAGGATGGGCCCTTCCTTGTGGGAGAAGGAGCCGGACGTTTGCCTTTTCGGCAAGAGGCGCTGCCGCGGCCGAGCGCCATGAGATCTTGCGTCTCTGGGAAAGCACAGATCCCCACTGCTCTTCTGCCTGTAGATAGGGCGCCAAGGCACCGTGAAGAGCAGCAACAGCTTTCAGGGCTGGGCCCTTCCTTGTGGGAGAAGGAGCCGGACGTTTGCCTTTTCGGCAAGAGGCGCTGCCGCGGCCGAGCGCCATGAGATCTTGCGTCTCTGGGAAAGCACAGATCCCCAGGGCTGTTGTGCCTGTAGATAGGGCACCAAGGCACCGTGAAGGGCAGCAACAGCTTTCAGGGCCGGGCCCTTCCTTGTGGGAGAAGGAGCTGGACGTTTGCCTTTTCGGCAAGAGGCGCTGCCGCGGCCGAGCGCCATGAGATCTTGCGTCTCTGGAAAAGCACAGATCCCCAGGGCTGTTGTGCCTGTAGATAGGGCGCCAAGGCACCGTGAAGAGCAGCAACAGCTTACAGGGCTGGGCCCTTCCTTGTGGGAGAAGGAGCCGGACGTTTCCCTTTTCGGCAAGAGGCTCGGCCGCGGCCGAGCGCCATGAGATGTTGCGTCTCTGGGAAAGCACAGATCCCCAGTGCTGTTGTGCCTGTAGATAGGGCGCCAAGGCACCGTGATGAGCAGCAAGAGCTTTGAGGGCTGGGCCCTTCCTTGTGGGAGAAGGAGCCGGACGTTTGCCTTTTCGGCAAGAGGCTCTGCCGCGGCCGAGCACCATGAAATCTTGCGTCTCTGGGAAAGGACAGATCCCCACTGCTGTTGTGCCTGTAGATAGGGCGCCAAGGCACCGTGAAGAGCAGCAAGAGCTTACAGGGCTGGGCCCTTCCTTGTGGGAGAATGATGCGGACGTTTGCCTTTTCGGCAAGAGGCGCTGCCGCGGCCGAGCGCCATGAGATCTTGCGTCTCTGGGAAAGCACAGATCCCCACTGCTCTTCTGCCTGTAGATAGGGCACCAAGGCACCGTGAAGAGCAGCATGAGCTTTCAGGGCTGGGCCCTTCCTTGTGGGAGAAGGAGCCGGACGTTTGCCTGTTCGGCAAGAGGCTCTGCCGCGGCCGAGCGCCATGAGATGTTGCGTCTCTGGGAATTCACAGATCCCCAGTGCTGTTGTGCCTGTAGATAGGGCGCCAAGGCACCGTGAAGAGCAGCAAGAGCTTTGACGGCTGAGCCCTTCCTTGTGGGAGAAGGAGCCGGACGTTTTCCTTTTCGGCAATAGGCTCTGCTGCGGCCGAGCGCCATGAGATGTTGCGTCTCTGGGAAAGCACAGATCCCCACTGCTGTTCTGCCTGTAGATAGGGCGCCAAGGCGCCGTGAAGGGCAGCAACAGCTTTCAGGGCTGGGCCCTTCCTTGTGGGAGAAGGAGCCGGACGTTTGCCTTTTCGGCAAGAGGCTCTGCCGCGGCCGAGCGCCATGAGATGTTGCGTCTCTGGGAAAGCACAGATCCCCACTGCTGTTGTGCCTGTAGATAGGGCGCCAAGGCACCGTGAAGAGCAGCAAGAGCTTACAGGGCTGGGCCCTTCCTTGTGGGAGAAGGAGCCGGACGTTTGCCTTTTCGGCAAGAGGCTCTGCCGCGGCCGAGCGCCATGAGATGTTGCGTCTCTGGGAAAGCACAGATCCCCAGTGCTGTTGTGCCTGTACATAGGGCGCCAAGGCACCGTGAAGAGCAGCAAGAGCTTTCAGGGCTGGGCCCTTCCTTGTGGGAGAAGAAGCCGGACGTTTGCCTTTTCGGCAAGAGGCGCTGCCGCGGCCGAGCGCCATGAGATGTTGCGTCTCTGGGAAAGCACAGATCCCCACTGCTGTTGTGCCTGTAGATAGGGCGCCAAGGCACCGTGAAGAGCAGCAACAGCTTTCAAGGATGGGCCCTTCCTTGTGGGAGAAGGAGCCGGACGTTTGCCTTTTCGGCAAGAGGCGCTGCCGCGGCCGAGCGCCATGAGATCTTGCTTCTCTGGGAAATCAAAGATACCCACTGCTGTTGTGCCTGTAGATAGGGCGCCAAGGCACCGTGAAGAGCAGCAAGAGCTTTCAAGGATGGGCCCTTCCTTGTGGGAGAAGGAGCCGGACGTTTGCCTTTTCGGCAAGAGGCTCTGCCGCGGCCGAGCGCCATGAGATGTTGCGTCTCTGGGAAAGCACAGATCCCCACTGCTGTTGTGCCTGTAGATAGGGCGCCAAGGCACCGTGAAGAGCAGCAAGAGCTTACAGGGCTGGGCCCTTCCTTGTGGGAGAATGATGCGGACGTTGGCCTTTTCGGCAAGAGGCTCTGCCGCGGCCGAGCGCCATGAGATGTTGCGTCTCTGGGAAAGCACAGATCCCCACTGCTCTTCTGCCTGTAGATAGGGCACCAAGGCACCGTGAAGAGCAGCATGAGCTTTCAGGGCTGGGCCCTTCCTTGTGGGAGAAGGAGCCGGACGTTTGCCTGTTCGGCAAGAGGCTCTGCCGCGGCCGAGCGCCATGAGATGTTGCGTCTCTGGGAAAGCACAGATCCCCACTGCTGTTGTGCCTGTAGATAGGGCGCCAAGGCACCGTGAAGAGCAGCATGAGCTTTCAGGGCTGGGCCCTTCCTTGTGGGAGAATGATGCGGACGTTTGCCTGTTCGGCAAGAGGTTCTGCCGCGGCCGAGCGCAATGAGATGTTGCGTCTCTGGGAATTCACAGATCCCCAGTGCTGTTGTGCCTGTAGATAGGGCGCCAAGGCACCGTGAAGAGCAGCAAGAGCTTTGAGGGCTGAGCCCTTCCTTGTGGGAGAAGGAGCCGGACGTTTTCCTGTTCGGCAAGAGGCTCTGCTGCGGCCGAGCGCCATGAGATGTTGCGTCTCTGGGAAAGCACAGATCCCCACTGCTGTTGTGCCTGTAGATAGGGCGCCAAGGCACCGTGAAGAGCAGCAACAGCTTTCAGGGCTGGGCCCTTCCTTGTGGGAGAAGGAGCCGGACGTTTGCCTTTTCGGCAAGAGGCTCTGCCGCGTCCGAGCGCCATGAGATGTTACGTCTCTGGGAAAGCACAGATCCCCAGGGCTGTTGTGCCTGTAGATAGGGCGCCAAGGCACCGTGAAGAGCAGCAAGAGCTTTCAGGGCTGGGCCCTTCCTTGTGGGAGAAGGAGCCGGACGTTTGCCTTTTCGGCAAGAGGCTCTGCCGCGGCCGAGCGCCATGAGATGTTGCGTCTCTGGGAAAGCACAGATCCCCACTGCTGTTGTGCCTGTAGATAGGGTGCCAAGGCACCGTGAAGAGCAGCAAGAGCTTTCAAGGATGGGCCCTTCCTTGTGGGAGAAGGAGCCGGACGTTTGCCTTTTCGGCAAGAGGCGCTGCCGCGGCCGAGCGCCATGAGATGTTGCGTCTCTGGGAAAGCACAGATCCCCACTGCTCTTCTGCCTGTAGATAGGGCGCCAAGGCACCGTGAAGAGCAGCAAGAGCTTTCAGGGCTGGGCCCTTCCTTGTGGGAGAAGGAGCCGGACGTTTGCCTTTTCGGCAAGAGGCGCTGCCGCGGCCGAGCGCCATGAGATCTTGCGTCTCTGGGAAAGCACAGATCCCCAGGGCTGTTGTGCCTGTAGATAGGGCACCAAGGCACCGTGAAGGGCAGCAACAGCTTTGACGGCTGAGCCCTTCCTTGTGGGAGAAGGAGCCGGACGTTTTCCTTTTCGGCAATAGGCTCTGCTGCGGCCGAGCGCCATGAGATGTTGCGTCTCTGGGAAAGCACAGATCCCCACTGCTGTTCTGCCTGTAGATAGGGCGCCAAGGCGCCGTGAAGGGCAGCAACAGCTTTCAGGGCTGGGCCCTTCCTTGTGGGAGAAGGAGCCGGACGTTTGCCTTTTCGGCAAGAGGCTCTGCCGCGGCCGAGCGCCATGAGATGTTGCGTCTCTGGGAAAGCACAGATCCCCACTGCTGTTGTGCCTGTAGATAGGGCGCCAAGGCACCGTGAAGAGCAGCAAGAGCTTACAGGGCTGGGCCCTTCCTTGTGGGAGAAGGAGCCGGACGTTTGCCTTTTCGGCAAGAGGCTCTGCCGCGGCCGAGCGCCATGAGATGTTGCGTCTCTGGGAAAGCACAGATCCCCAGTGCTGTTGTGCCTGTACATAGGGCGCCAAGGCACCGTGAAGAGCAGCAAGAGCTTTCAGGGCTGGGCCCTTCCTTGTGGGAGAAGAAGCCGGACGTTTGCCTTTTCGGCAAGAGGCGCTGCCGCGGCCGAGCGCCATGAGATGTTGCGTCTCTGGGAAAGCACAGATCCCCACTGCTGTTGTGCCTGTAGATAGGGCGCCAAGGCACCGTGAAGAGCAGCAACAGCTTTCAAGGATGGGCCCTTCCTTGTGGGAGAAGGAGCCGGACGTTTGCCTTTTCGGCAAGAGGCGCTGCCGCGGCCGAGCGCCATGAGATCTTGCTTCTCTGGGAAATCAAAGATCCCCACTGCTGTTGTGCCTGTAGATAGGGCGCCAAGGCACCGTGAAGAGCAGCAAGAGCTTTCAAGGATGGGCCCTTCCTTGTGGGAGAAGGAGCCGGACGTTTGCCTTTTCGGCAAGAGGCTCTGCCGCGGCCGAGCGCCATGAGATGTTGCGTCTCTGGGAAAGCACAGATCCCCACTGCTGTTGTGCCTGTAGATAGGGCGCCAAGGCACCGTGAAGAGCAGCAAGAGCTTACAGGGCTGGGCCCTTCCTTGTGGGAGAATGATGCGGACGTTGGCCTTTTCGGCAAGAGGCTCTGCCGCGGCCGAGCGCCATGAGATGTTGCGTCTCTGGGAAAGCACAGATCCCCACTGCTCTTCTGCCTGTAGATAGGGCACCAAGGCACCGTGAAGAGCAGCATGAGCTTTCAGGGCTGGGCCCTTCCTTGTGGGAGAAGGAGCCGGACGTTTGCCTGTTCGGCAAGAGGCTCTGCCGCGGCCGAGCGCCATGAGATGTTGCGTCTCTGGGAAAGCACAGATCCCCACTGCTGTTGTGCCTGTAGATAGGGCGCCAAGGCACCGTGAAGAGCAGCATGAGCTTTCAGGGCTGGGCCCTTCCTTGTGGGAGAATGATGCGGACGTTTGCCTGTTCGGCAAGAGGTTCTGCCGCGGCCGAGCGCAATGAGATGTTGCGTCTCTGGGAATTCACAGATCCCCAGTGCTGTTGTGCCTGTAGATAGGGCGCCAAGGCACCGTGAAGAGCAGCAAGAGCTTTGAGGGCTGAGCCCTTCCTTGTGGGAGAAGGAGCCGGACGTTTTCCTGTTCGGCAAGAGGCTCTGCTGCGGCCGAGCGCCATGAGATGTTGCGTCTCTGGGAAAGCACAGATCCCCACTGCTGTTGTGCCTGTAGATAGGGCGCCAAGGCACCGTGAAGAGCAGCAACAGCTTTCAGGGCTGGGCCCTTCCTTGTGGGAGAAGGAGCCGGACGTTTGCCTTTTCGGCAAGAGGCTCTGCCGCGTCCGAGCGCCATGAGATGTTACGTCTCTGGGAAAGCACAGATCCCCAGGGCTGTTGTGCCTGTAGATAGGGCGCCAAGGCACCGTGAAGAGCAGCAAGAGCTTTCAGGGCTGGGCCCTTCCTTGTGGGAGAAGGAGCCGGACGTTTGCCTTTTCGGCAAGAGGCTCTGCCGCGGCCGAGCGCCATGAGATGTTGCGTCTCTGGGAAAGCACAGATCCCCACTGCTGTTGTGCCTGTAGATAGGGTGCCAAGGCACCGTGAAGAGCAGCAAGAGCTTTCAAGGATGGGCCCTTCCTTGTGGGAGAAGGAGCCGGACGTTTGCCTTTTCGGCAAGAGGCGCTGCCGCGGCCGAGCGCCATGAGATGTTGCGTCTCTGGGAAAGCACAGATCCCCACTGCTCTTCTGCCTGTAGATAGGGCGCCAAGGCACCGTGAAGAGCAGCAAGAGCTTTCAGGGCTGGGCCCTTCCTTGTGGGAGAAGGAGCCGGACGTTTGCCTTTTCGGCAAGAGGCGCTGCCGCGGCCGAGCGCCATGAGATCTTGCGTCTCTGGGAAAGCACAGATCCCCAGGGCTGTTGTGCCTGTAGATAGGGCACCAAGGCACCGTGAAGGGCAGCAACAGCTTTCAAGGATGGGCCCTTCCTTGTGGGAGAAGGAGCCGGACGTTTGCCTTTTCGGCAAGAGGCGCTGCCGCGGCCGAGCGCCATGAGATCTTGCTTCTCTGGGAAATCAAAGATCCCCACTGCTGTTGTGCCTGTAGATAGGGCGCCAAGGCACCGTGAAGAGCAGCAAGAGCTTTCAAGGATGGGCCCTTCCTTGTGGGAGAATGATGCGGACGTTGGCCTTTTCGGCAAGAGGCGCTGCCGCGGCCGAGCGCCATGAGATCTTGCGTCTCTGGGAAAGCACAGATCCCCACTGCTCTTCTGCCTGTAGATAGGGCACCAAGGCACCGTGAAGAGCAGCATGAGCTTTCAGGGCTGGGCCCTTCCTTGTGGGAGAAGGAGCCGGACGTTTGCCTGTTCGGCAAGAGGCTCTGCCGCGGCCGAGCGCAATGAGTTGTTGCGTCTCTGGGAATTCACAGATCCCCAGTGCTGTTGTGCCTGTAGATAGGGCGCCAAGGCACCGTGAAGAGCAGCAAGAGCTTTCAGGGCTGGGCCCATCCTTGTGGGAGAAGGAGCCGGACGTTTGCCTTTTCGGCAAGAGGCTCTGCCGCGGCCGAGCGCCATGAGATCTTGCGTCTCTGGGAAAGCACAGATCCCCACTGCTGTTGTGCCTGTAGATAGGGCGCCAAGGCACCGTGAAGAGCAGCATGAGCTTTCAGGGCTGGGCCCTTCCTTGTGGGAGAATGAGCCGGACGTTTGCCTGTTCGGCAAGAGGCTCTGTCGCGGCCGAGCGCAATGAGATGTTGCGTCTCTGGGAATTCACAGATCCCCAGTGCTGTTGTGCCTGTAGATAGGGCGCCAAGGCACCGTGAAGAGCAGCAACAGCTTTGAGGGCTGGGCCCTTCCTTGTGGGAGAAGGAGCCGGACGTTTTCCTGTTCAGCAAGAGGCTCTGCTGCGGCCGAGCGCCATGAGATGTTGCGTCTCTGGGAAAGCACAGATCCCCACTGCTGTTGTGCCTGTAGATAGGGCGCCAAGGCACCGTGAAGAGCAGCAAGAGCTTACAGGGCTGGGCCCTTCCTTGTGGGAGAAGGAGCCGGACGTTTGCCTTTTCTGCAAGAGGCTCTGCCGCGGCCGAGCGCCATGAGATCTTGCGTCTCTGGAAAAGCACAGATCCCCACTGCTGTTGTGCCTGTAGATAGGGCGCCAAGGCACCGTGAAGAGCAGCAAGAGCTTTCAGGGCCGGGCCCTTCCTTGTGGGAGAAGGAGCCGGACGTTTGCCTTTTCGGCAAGAGGCTCTACCGCGGCCGAGCGCCATGAGATGTTATGTCTCTGGGAAAGCACAGATCCCCACTGCTCTTCTGCCTGTAGATAGGGCGCCAAGGCACCGTGAAGAGCAGCAAGAGCTTTCAGGGCTGGGCCCTTCCTTGTGGGAGAAGGAGCCGGACGTTTGCCTTTTCGGCAAGAGGCTCTGCCGCGTCCGAGCGCCATGAGATGTTACGTCTCTGGGAAAGCACAGATCCCCACTGCTGTTGTGCCTGTAGATAGGGCGCCAAGGCACCGTGAAGAGCAGCAAGAGCTTACAGGGCTGGGCCCTTCCTTGTGGGAGAAGGAGCCGGACGTTTGCCTTTTCGGCAAGAGGCTCTGCCGCGGCCGAGCGCCATGAGATGCTGCGTCTCTGGGAAAGCACAGATCCCCACTGCTGTTGTGCCTGTAGATAGGGTGCCAAGGCACCGTGAAGAGCAGCAAGAGCTTTCAAGGATGGGCCCTTCCTTGTGGGAGAAGGAGCCGGACGTTTGCCTTTTCGGCAAGAGGCGCTGCCGCGGCCGAGCGCCATGAGATCTTGCGTCTCTGGGAAAGCACAGATCCCCACTGCTCTTCTGCCTGTAGATAGGGCGCCAAGGCACCGTGAAGAGCAGCAACAGCTTTCAGGGCTGGGCCCTTCCTTGTGGGAGAAGGAGCCGGACGTTTGCCTTTTCGGCAAGAGGCGCTGCCGCGGCCGAGCGCCATGAGATCTTGCGTCTCTGGGAAAGCACAGATCCCCAGGGCTGTTGTGCCTGTAGATAGGGCGCCAAGGCACCGTGAAGGGCAGCAAGAGCTTTCAGGGCCGGGCCCTTCCTTGTGGGAGAAGGAGCTGGACGTTTGCCTTTTCGGCAAGAGGCGCTGCCGCGGCCGAGCGCCATGAGATCTTGCGTCTCTGGAAAAGCACAGATCCCCAGGGCTGTTGTGCCTGTAGATAGGGCGCCAAGGCACCGTGAAGAGCAGCAACAGCTTACAGGGCTGGGCCCTTCCTTGTGGGAGAAGGAGCCGGACGTTTGCCTTTTCGGCAAGAGGCTCTGCCGCGGCCGAGCGCCATGAGATGTTGCGTCTGTGGGAAAGCACAGATCCCCAGTGCTGTTGTGCCTGTAGATAGGGCGCCAAGGCACCGTGATGAGCAGCAAGAGCTTTGAGGGCTGGGCCCTTCCTTGTGGGAGAAGGAGCCGGACGTTTGCCTTTTCGGCAAGAGGCTCTGCCGCGGCCGAGCACCATGAAATCTTGCGTCTCTGGGAAAGGACAGATCCCCACTGCTGTTGTGCCTGTACATAGGGCGCCAAGGCACCGTGAAGAGCAGCAAGAGCTTACAGGGCTGGGCCCTTCCTTGTGGGAGAATGATGCGGACGTTTGCCTTTTCGGCAAGAGGCGCTGCCGCGGCCGAGCGCCATGAGATGTTGCGTCTCTGGGAAAGCACAGATCCCCACTGCTCTTCTGCCTGTAGATAGGGCACCAAGGCACCGTGAAGAGCAGCATGAGCTTTCAGGGCTGGGCCCTTCCTTGTGGGAGAAGGAGCCGGACGTTTGCCTGTTCGGCAAGAGGCTCTGCCGCGGCCGAGCGCCATGAGATGTTGCGTCTCTGGGAATTCACAGATCCCCAGTGCTGTTGTGCCTGTAGATAGGGCGCCAAGGCACCGTGAAGAGCAGCAAGAGCTTTGACGGCTGAGCCCTTCCTTGTGGGAGAAGGAGCCGGACGTTTTCCTTTTCGGCAATAGGCTCTGCTGCGGCCGAGCGCCATGAGATGTTGCGTCTCTGGGAAAGCACAGATCCCCACTGCTGTTCTGCCTGTAGATAGGGCGCCAAGGCGCCGTGAAGGGCAGCAACAGCTTTCAGGGCTGGGCCCTTCCTTGTGGGAGAAGGAGCCGGACGTTTGCCTTTTCGGCAAGAGGCTCTGCCGCGGCCGAGCGCCATGAGATGTTGCGTCTCTGGGAAAGCACAGATCCCCACTGCTGTTGTGCCTGTAGATAGGGCGCCAAGGCACCGTGAAGAGCAGCAAGAGCTTTCAAGGATGGGCCCTTCCTTGTGGGAGAAGGAGCCGGACGTTTGCCTTTTCGGCAAGAGGCTCTGCCGCGGCCGAGCGCCATGAGATGTTGCGTCTCTGGGAAAGCACAGATCCCCACTGCTGTTGTGCCTGTAGATAGGGCGCCAAGGCACCGTGAAGAGCAGCAAGAGCTTACAGGGCTGGGCCCTTCCTTGTGGGAGAAGGAGCCGGACGTTTGCCTTTTCGGCAAGAGGCTCTGCCGCGGCCGAGCGCCATGAGATCTTGCGTCTCTGGGAAAGCACAGATCCCCACTGCTATTGTGCCTGTACATAGGGCGCCAAGGCACCGTGAAGAGCAGCAAGAGCTTTCAAGGATGGGCCCTTCCTTGTGGGAGAAGGAGCCGGACGTTTGCCTTTTCGGCAAGAGGCGCTGCCGCGGCCGAGCGCCATGAGATCTTGCTTCTCTGGAAAAGCACAGATCCCCACTGCTGTTGTGCCTGTAGATAGGGTGCCAAGGCACCGTGAAGAGCAGCAAGAGCTTTCAAGGATGGGCCCTTCCTTGTGGGAGAATGAGCCGGACGTTTGCCTTTTCGGCAAGAGGCTCTGCCGCGGCCGAGCGCCATGAGATGTTGCGTCTCTGGGAAAGCACAGATCCCCACTGCTCTTCTGCCTGTAGATAGGGCGCCAAGGCACCGTGAAGAGCAGCAAGAGCTTTCAGGGCTGGGCCCTTCCTTGTGGGAGTATGATGCGGACGTTTTCCTTTTCGGCAAGAGGCGCTGCCGCGGCCGAGCTCCATGAGATCTTGCGTCTCTGGGAAAGCACAGATCCCCTCTGCTCTTCTGCCTGTAGATAGGGCACCAAGGCACCGTGAAGAGCAGCATGAGCTTTCAGGGCTGGGTCCTTCCTTGTGGGAGAAGGAGCCGGACGTTTGCCTTTTCGGCAAGAGGCGATGCCGCGGCCGAGCGCCATGAGATCTTGCGTCTCTGGGAAAGCACAGATCCCCAGGGCTGTTGTGCCTGTAGATAGGGCACCAAGGCACCGTGAAGGGCAGCAACAGCTTACAGGGCTGGGCCCTTCCTTGTGGGAGAAGGAGCCGGACGTTTGCCTTTTCGGCAAGAGGCTCTGCCGCGGCCGAGCGCCATGAGATGTTGCGTCTCTGGGAAAGCACAGATCCCCAGTGCTGTTGTGCCTGTAGATAGGGCGCCAAGGCACCGTGATGAGCAGCAAGAGCTTTGAGGGCTGGGCCCTTCCTTGTGGGAGAAGGAGCCGGACGTTTGCCTTTTCGGCAAGAGGCTCTGCCGCGGCCGAGCACCATGAAATCTTGCGTCTCTGGGAAAGGACAGATCCCCACTGCTGTTGTGCCTGTAGATAGGGCGCCAAGGCACCGTGAAGAGCAGCAAGAGCTTACAGGGCTGGGCCCTTCCTTGTGGGAGAATGATGCGGACGTTTGCCTTTTCGGCAAGAGGCGCTGCCGCGGCCGAGCGCCATGAGATCTTGCGTCTCTGGGAAAGCACAGATCCCCACTGCTCTTCTGCCTGTAGATAGGGCACCAAGGCACCGTGAAGAGCAGCATGAGCTTTCAGGGCTGGGCCCTTCCTTGTGGGAGAAGGAGCCGGACGTTTGCCTGTTCGGCAAGAGGCTCTGCCGCGGCCGAGCGCAATGAGATGTTGCGTCTCTGGGAATTCACAGATCCCCAGTGCTGTTGTGCCTGTAGATAGGGCGCCAAGGCACCGTGAAGAGCAGCAAGAGCTTTGACGGCTGAGCCCTTCCTTGTGGGAGAAGGAGCCGGACGTTTTCCTTTTCGGCAATAGGCTCTGCTGCGGCCGAGCGCCATGAGATGTTGCGTCTCTGGGAAAGCACAGATCCCCACTGCTGTTCTGCCTGTAGATAGGGCGCAAAGGCGCCGTGAAGGGCAGCAACAGCTTTCAGGGCTGGGCCCTTCCTTGTGGGAGAAGGAGCCGGACGTTTGCCTTTTCGGCAAGAGGCTCTGCCGCGGCCGAGCGCCATGAGATGTTGCGTCTCTGGGAAAGCACAGATCCCCATTGCTGTTGTGCCTGTACATAGGGCGCCAAGGCACCGTGAAGAGCAGCAAGAGCTTTCAAGGATGGGCCCTTCCTTGTGGGAGAAGGAGCCGGACGTTTGCCTTTTCGGCAAGAGGCTCTGCTGCGGCCGAGCGCCATGAGATCTTGCGTCTCTGGGAAAGCACAGATCCCCACTGCTATTGTGCCTGTAGATAGGGCGCCAAGGCACCGTGAAGGGCAGCAACAGATTTCAGGGCTGGGCCCTTCCTTGTGGGAGAAGGAGCCGGACGTTTGCCTTTTCGGCAAGAGGCTCTGCCGCGGCCGAGCGCCATGAGATGTTGCGTCTCTGGGAAAGCACAGATCCCCAGGGCTGTTGTGCCTGCAGATAGGGCGCCAAGGCACCGTGAAGAGCAGCAAGAGCTTTCAGGGCTGGGCCCTTCCTTGTGGGAGAAGGAGCCGGACGTTTGCCTTTTCGGCAAGAGGCTCTGCCGCGGCCGAGCGCCATGAGATGTTGCGTCTCTGGGAAAGCACAGATCCCCACTGCTATTGTGCCTGTACATAGGGCGCCAAGGCACCGTGAAGAGCAGCAAGAGCTTTCAAGGATGGGCCCTTCCTTGTGGGAGAAGGAGCCGGACGTTTGCC
Organism: Harpia harpyja; assembly: GCF_026419915.1. Lineage (NCBI taxonomy): Eukaryota > Metazoa > Chordata > Aves > Accipitriformes > Accipitridae > Harpia > Harpia harpyja. The sequence goes on along the minus strand of NW_026293195.1, from coordinate 55,288 downwards.
TTTTCGGCAAGAGGCGCTGCCGCGGCCGAGCGCCATGAGATCTTGCTTCTCTGGAAAAGCACAGATCCCCACTGCTGTTGTGCCTGTAGATAGGGCGCCAAGGCACCGTGAAGAGCAGCAAGAGCTTTCAAGGATGGGCCCTTCCTTGTGGGAGAATGAGCCGGACGTTTGCCTTTTCGGCAAGAGGCTCTGCCGCGGCCGAGCGCCATGAGATGTTGCGTCTCTGGGAAAGCACAGATCCCCACTGCTCTTCTGCCTGTAGATAGGGCGCCAAGGCACCGTGAAGAGCAGCAAGAGCTTTCAGGGCTGGGCCCTTCCTTGTGGGAGTATGATGCGGACGTTTTCCTTTTCGGCAAGAGGCGCTGCCGCGGCCGAGCGCCATGAGATCTTGCGTCTCTGGGAAAGCACAGATCCCCTCTGCTCTTCTGCCTGTAGATAGGGCACCAAGGCACCGTGAAGAGCAGCATGAGCTTTCAGGGCTGGGCCCTTCCTTGTGGGAGAAGGAGCCGGACGTTTGCCTGTTCGGCAAGAGGCTCTGCCGCGGCCGAGCGCAATGAGATGTTGCGTCTCTGGGAATTCACAGATCCCCAGTGCTGTTGTGCCTGTAGATAGGGCGCCAAGGCACCGTGAAGAGCAGCAAGAGCTTTGAGGGCTGAGCCCTTCCTTGTGGGAGAAGGAGCCGGACGTTTGCCTTTTCGGCAAGAGGCTCTGCTGCGGCCGAGCGCCATGAGATGTTGCGTCTCTGGGAAAGCACAGATCCCCACTGCTGTTGTGCCTGTAGATAGGGCGCCAAGGCACCGTGAAGGGCAGCAACAGCTTTCAGGGCTGGGCCCTTCCTTGTGGGAGAAGGAGCCGGACGTTTTCCTTTTCGGCAAGAGGCGCTGCCGCGGCCGAGCGCCATGAGATGTTGCGTCTCTGGGAAAGCACAGATCCCCACTGCTGTTGTGCCTGTAGATAGGGCGCCAAGGCACCGTGAAGAGCAGCAAGAGCTTACAGGGCTGGGCCCTTCCTTGTGGGAGAAGGAGCCGGACGTTTGCCTTTTCGGCAAGAGGCTCTGCCGCGGCCGAGCACCATGAAATCTTGCGTCTCTGGGAAAGGACAGATCCCCACTGCTGTTGTGCCTGTACATAGGGCGCCAAGGCACCGTGAAGAGCAGCAAGAGCTTACAGGGCTGGGCCCTTCCTTGTGGGAGAATGATGCGGACGTTTGCCTTTTCGGCAAGAGGCGCTGCCGCGGCCGAGCGCCATGAGATGTTGCGTCTCTGGGAAAGCACAGATCCCCACTGCTCTTCTGCCTGTAGATAGGGCACCAAGGCACCGTGAAGAGCAGCATGAGCTTTCAGGGCTGGGCCCTTCCTTGTGGGAGAAGGAGCCGGACGTTTGCCTGTTCGGCAAGAGGCTCTGCCGCGGCCGAGCGCCATGAGATGTTGCGTCTCTGGGAATTCACAGATCCCCAGTGCTGTTGTGCCTGTAGATAGGGCGCCAAGGCACCGTGAAGAGCAGCAAGAGCTTTGACGGCTGAGCCCTTCCTTGTGGGAGAAGGAGCCGGACGTTTTCCTTTTCGGCAATAGGCTCTGCTGCGGCCGAGCGCCATGAGATGTTGCGTCTCTGGGAAAGCACAGATCCCCACTGCTGTTCTGCCTGTAGATAGGGCGCCAAGGCGCCGTGAAGGGCAGCAACAGCTTTCAGGGCTGGGCCCTTCCTTGTGGGAGAAGGAGCCGGACGTTTGCCTTTTCGGCAAGAGGCGCTGCCGCGGGCCGAGCGCCATGAGATGTTGCGTCTCTGGGAAAGCACAGATCCCCACTGCTGTTGTGCCTGTAGATAGGGCGCCAAGGCACCGTGAAGAGCAGCAAGAGCTTTCAAGGATGGGCCCTTCCTTGTGGGAGAAGGAGCCGGACGTTTGCCTTTTCGGCAAGAGGCTCTGCCGCGGCCGAGCGCCATGAGATGTTGCGTCTCTGGGAAAGCACAGATCCCCACTGCTGTTGTGCCTGTAGATAGGGCGCCAAGGCACCGTGAAGAGCAGCAAGAGCTTACAGGGCTGGGCCCTTCCTTGTGGGAGAAGGAGCCGGACGTTTGCCTTTTCGGCAAGAGGCTCTGCCGCGGCCGAGCGCCATGAGATCTTGCGTCTCTGGGAAAGCACAGATCCCCACTGCTATTGTGCCTGTACATAGGGCGCCAAGGCACCGTGAAGAGCAGCAAGAGCTTTCAAGGATGGGCCCTTCCTTGTGGGAGAAGGAGCCGGACGTTTGCCTTTTCGGCAAGAGGCGCTGCCGCGGCCGAGCGCCATGAGATCTTGCTTCTCTGGAAAAGCACAGATCCCCACTGCTGTTGTGCCTGTAGATAGGGTGCCAAGGCACCGTGAAGAGCAGCAAGAGCTTTCAAGGATGGGCCCTTCCTTGTGGGAGAATGAGCCGGACGTTTGCCTTTTCGGCAAGAGGCTCTGCCGCGGCCGAGCGCCATGAGATGTTGCGTCTCTGGGAAAGCACAGATCCCCACTGCTCTTCTGCCTGTAGATAGGGCGCCAAGGCACCGTGAAGAGCAGCAAGAGCTTTCAGGGCTGGGCCCTTCCTTGTGGGAGTATGATGCGGACGTTTTCCTTTTCGGCAAGAGGCGCTGCCGCGGCCGAGCTCCATGAGATCTTGCGTCTCTGGGAAAGCACAGATCCCCTCTGCTCTTCTGCCTGTAGATAGGGCACCAAGGCACCGTGAAGAGCAGCATGAGCTTTCAGGGCTGGGCCCTTCCTTGTGGGAGAAGGAGCCGGACGTTTGCCTTTTCGGCAAGAGGCGATGCCGCGGCCGAGCGCCATGAGATCTTGCGTCTCTGGGAAAGCACAGATCCCCAGGGCTGTTGTGCCTGTAGATAGGGCACCAAGGCACCGTGAAGGGCAGCAACAGCTTACAGGGCTGGGCCCTTCCTTGTGGGAGAAGGAGCCGGACGTTTGCCTTTTCGGCAAGAGGCTCTGCCGCGGCCGAGCGCCATGAGATGTTGCGTCTCTGGGAAAGCACAGATCCCCAGTGCTGTTGTGCCTGTAGATAGGGCGCCAAGGCACCGTGATGAGCAGCAAGAGCTTTGAGGGCTGGGCCCTTCCTTGTGGGAGAAGGAGCCGGACGTTTGCCTTTTCGGCAAGAGGCTCTGCCGCGGCCGAGCACCATGAAATCTTGCGTCTCTGGGAAAGGACAGATCCCCACTGCTGTTGTGCCTGTAGATAGGGCGCCAAGGCACCGTGAAGAGCAGCAAGAGCTTACAGGGCTGGGCCCTTCCTTGTGGGAGAATGATGCGGACGTTTGCCTTTTCGGCAAGAGGCGCTGCCGCGGCCGAGCGCCATGAGATCTTGCGTCTCTGGGAAAGCACAGATCCCCACTGCTCTTCTGCCTGTAGATAGGGCACCAAGGCACCGTGAAGAGCAGCATGAGCTTTCAGGGCTGGGCCCTTCCTTGTGGGAGAAGGAGCCGGACGTTTGCCTGTTCGGCAAGAGGCTCTGCCGCGGCCGAGCGCAATGAGATGTTGCGTCTCTGGGAATTCACAGATCCCCAGTGCTGTTGTGCCTGTAGATAGGGCGCCAAGGCACCGTGAAGAGCAGCAAGAGCTTTGACGGCTGAGCCCTTCCTTGTGGGAGAAGGAGCCGGACGTTTTCCTTTTCGGCAATAGGCTCTGCTGCGGCCGAGCGCCATGAGATGTTGCGTCTCTGGGAAAGCACAGATCCCCACTGCTGTTCTGCCTGTAGATAGGGCGCAAAGGCGCCGTGAAGGGCAGCAACAGCTTTCAGGGCTGGGCCCTTCCTTGTGGGAGAAGGAGCCGGACGTTTGCCTTTTCGGCAAGAGGCTCTGCCGCGGCCGAGCGCCATGAGATGTTGCGTCTCTGGGAAAGCACAGATCCCCATTGCTGTTGTGCCTGTACATAGGGCGCCAAGGCACCGTGAAGAGCAGCAAGAGCTTTCAAGGATGGGCCCTTCCTTGTGGGAGAAGGAGCCGGACGTTTGCCTTTTCGGCAAGAGGCTCTGCTGCGGCCGAGCGCCATGAGATCTTGCGTCTCTGGGAAAGCACAGATCCCCACTGCTATTGTGCCTGTAGATAGGGCGCCAAGGCACCGTGAAGGGCAGCAACAGATTTCAGGGCTGGGCCCTTCCTTGTGGGAGAAGGAGCCGGACGTTTGCCTTTTCGGCAAGAGGCTCTGCCGCGGCCGAGCGCCATGAGATGTTGCGTCTCTGGGAAAGCACAGATCCCCAGGGCTGTTGTGCCTGCAGATAGGGCGCCAAGGCACCGTGAAGAGCAGCAAGAGCTTTCAGGGCTGGGCCCTTCCTTGTGGGAGAAGGAGCCGGACGTTTGCCTTTTCGGCAAGAGGCTCTGCCGCGGCCGAGCGCCATGAGATGTTGCGTCTCTGGGAAAGCACAGATCCCCACTGCTATTGTGCCTGTACATAGGGCGCCAAGGCACCGTGAAGAGCAGCAAGAGCTTTCAAGGATGGGCCCTTCCTTGTGGGAGAAGGAGCCGGACGTTTGCCTTTTCGGCAAGAGGCGCTGCCGCGGCCGAGCGCCATGAGATCTTGCTTCTCTGGAAAAGCACAGATCCCCACTGCTGTTGTGCCTGTAGATAGGGCGCCAAGGCACCGTGAAGAGCAGCAAGAGCTTTCAAGGATGGGCCCTTCCTTGTGGGAGAATGAGCCGGACGTTTGCCTTTTCGGCAAGAGGCTCTGCCGCGGCCGAGCGCCATGAGATGTTGCGTCTCTGGGAAAGCACAGATCCCCACTGCTCTTCTGCCTGTAGATAGGGCGCCAAGGCACCGTGAAGAGCAGCAAGAGCTTTCAGGGCTGGGCCCTTCCTTGTGGGAGTATGATGCGGACGTTTTCCTTTTCGGCAAGAGGCGCTGCCGCGGCCGAGCGCCATGAGATCTTGCGTCTCTGGGAAAGCACAGATCCCCTCTGCTCTTCTGCCTGTAGATAGGGCACCAAGGCACCGTGAAGAGCAGCATGAGCTTTCAGGGCTGGGCCCTTCCTTGTGGGAGAAGGAGCCGGACGTTTGCCTGTTCGGCAAGAGGCTCTGCCGCGGCCGAGCGCAATGAGATGTTGCGTCTCTGGGAATTCACAGATCCCCAGTGCTGTTGTGCCTGTAGATAGGGCGCCAAGGCACCGTGAAGAGCAGCAAGAGCTTTGAGGGCTGAGCCCTTCCTTGTGGGAGAAGGAGCCGGACGTTTGCCTTTTCGGCAAGAGGCTCTGCTGCGGCCGAGCGCCATGAGATGTTGCGTCTCTGGGAAAGCACAGATCCCCACTGCTGTTGTGCCTGTAGATAGGGCGCCAAGGCACCGTGAAGGGCAGCAACAGCTTTCAGGGCTGGGCCCTTCCTTGTGGGAGAAGGAGCCGGACGTTTTCCTTTTCGGCAAGAGGCGCTGCCGCGGCCGAGCGCCATGAGATGTTGCGTCTCTGGGAAAGCACAGATCCCCACTGCTGTTGTGCCTGTAGATAGGGCGCCAAGGCACCGTGAAGAGCAGCAAGAGCTTACAGGGCTGGGCCCTTCCTTGTGGGAGAAGGAGCCGGACGTTTGCCTTTTCGGCAAGAGGCTCTGCCGCGGCCGAGCGCCATGAGATGTTGCGTCTCTGGGAAAGCACAGATCCCCACTGCTGTTGTGCCTGTAGATAGGGCGCCAAGGCACCGTGAAGAGCAGCAAGAGCTTACAGGGCTGGGCCCTTCCTTGTGGGAGAAGGAGCCGGACGTTTTCCTTTTCGGCAAGAGGCTCTGCCGCGGCCGAGCGCCATGAGATGTTGCGTCTCTGGGAAAGCACAGATCCCCAGTGCTGTTGTGCCTGTAGATAGGGCGCCAAGGCACCGTGAAGAGCAGCAACAGCTTTGAGGGCTGAGCCCTTCCTTGTGGGAGAAGGAGCCGGACGTTTTCCTTTTCGGCAAGAGGCTCTGCTGCGGGCCGAGCGCCATGAGATGTTGCGTCTCTGGGAAAGCACAGATCCCCACTGCTGTTGTGCCTGTAGATAGGGCGCCAAGGCACCGTGAAGGGCAGCAACAGCTTTCAGGGCTGGGCCCTTCCTTGTGGGAGAAGGAGCCGGACGTTTGCCTTTTCGGCAAGAGGCTCTGCTGCGGCCGAGCGCCATGAGATCTTGCGTCTCTGGGAAAGCACAGATCCCCAGGGCTGTTGTGCCTGTAGATAGGGCGCCAAGGCACCGTGAAGAGCAGCAAGAGCTTTGACGGCTGAGCCCTTCCTTGTGGGAGAAGGAGCCGGACGTTTGCCTTTTCGGCAAGAGGCTCTGCTGCGGGCCGAGCGCCATGAGATGTTGCGTCTCTGGGAAAGCACAGATCCCCACTGCTGTTGTGCCTGTAGATAGGGCGCCAAGGCACCGTGAAGGGCAGCAACAGCTTTCAGGGCTGGGCCCTTCCTTGTGGGAGAAGGAGCCGGACGTTTGCCTTTTCGGCAAGAGGCTCTGCCGCGGCCGAGCGCCATGAGATGTTGCGTCTCTGGGAAAGCACAGATCCCCAGGGCTGTTGTGCCTGTAGATAGGGCGCCAAGGCACCGTGATGAGCAGCAAGAGCTTTCAGGGCTGGGTCCTTCCTTGTGGGAGAAGGAGCCGGACGTTTGCCTTTTCGGCAAGAGGCTCTGCCGCGGCAGAGCGCCATGAGATGTTGCGTCTCTGGGAAAGCACAGATCCCCACTGCTGTTGTGCCTGTAGATAGGGCGCCAAGGCACCGTGAAGAGCAGCAAGAGCTTTGAGGGCTGGGCCCTTCCTTGTGGGAGAATGATGCGGACGTTTGCCTTTTCGGCAAGAGGCGCTGCCGCGGCCGAGCGCCATGAGATGTTGCGTCTCTGGGAAAGCACAGATCCCCACTGCTCTTCTGCCTGTATATAGGGCACCAAGGCACCGTGAAGAGCAGCATGAGCTTTCAGGGCTGGGCCCTTCCTTGTGGGAGAAGGAGCCGGACGTTTGCCTGTTCGGCAAGAGGCTCTGCCGCGGCCGAGCGCAATGAGATGTTGCGTCTCTGGGAATTCACAGATCCCCAGTGCTGTTGTGCCTGTAGATAGGGCGCCAAGGCACCGTGAAGAGCAGCAAGAGCTTTGACGGCTGAGCCATTCCTTGTGGGAGAAGGAGCCGGACGTTTTCCTTTTCGGCAATAGGCTCTGCTGCGGCCGAGCGCCATGAGATGTTGAGTCTCTGGGAAAGCACAGATCCCCACTGCTGTTGTGCCTGTAGATAGGGCGCCAAGGCACCGTGAAGGGCAGCAACAGCTTTCAGGGCTGGGCCCTTCCTTGTGGGAGAAGGAGCCGGACGTTTGCCTTTTCGGCAAGAGGCTCTGCCGCGGGCCGAGCGCCATGAGATGTTGCGTCTCTGGGAAAGCACAGATCCCCACTGCTGTTGTGCCTGTAGATAGGGCGCCAAGGCACCGTGAAGAGCAGCAAGAGCTTTCAGGGCTGGGCCCTTCCTTGTGGGAGAAGGAGCCGGACGTTTGCCTTTTCGGCAAGAGGCTCTGCCGCGGCCGAGCGCCATGAGATGTTGCGTCTCTGGGAAAGCACAGATCCCCACTGCTGTTGTGCCTGTAGATAGGGCGCCAAGGCACCGTGAAGAGCAGCAAGAGCTTTCAGGGCTGGGCCCTTCCTTGTGGGAGAAGGAGCCGGACGTTTGCCTTTTCGGCAAGAGGCTCTGCCGCGGCCGAGCGCCATGAGATGTTGCGTCTCTGGGAAAGCACAGATCCCCACTGCTGTTGTGCCTGTAGATAGGGTGCCAAGGCACCGTGAAGAGCAGCAAGAGCTTTCAAGGATGGGCCCTTCCTTGTGGGAGAAGGAGCCGGACGTTTGCCTTTTCGGCAAGAGGCGCTGCCGCGGCCGAGCGCCATGAGATGTTGCGTCTCTGGGAAAGCACAGATCCCCACTGCTCTTCTGCCTGTAGATAGGGCGCCAAGGCACCGTGAAGAGCAGCAAGAGCTTTCAGGGCTGGGCCCTTCCTTGTGGGAGAAGGAGCCGGACGTTTGCCTTTTCGGCAAGAGGCGCTGCCGCGGCCGAGCGCCATGAGATCTTGCGTCTCTGGGAAAGCACAGATCCCCAGGGCTGTTGTGCCTGTAGATAGGGCACCAAGGCACCGTGAAGGGCAGCAACAGCTTTCAAGGATGGGCCCTTCCTTGTGGGAGAAGGAGCCGGACGTTTGCCTTTTCGGCAAGAGGCGCTGCCGCGGCCGAGCGCCATGAGATCTTGCTTCTCTGGGAAATCAAAGATCCCCACTGCTGTTGTGCCTGTAGATAGGGCGCCAAGGCACCGTGAAGAGCAGCAAGAGCTTTCAAGGATGGGCCCTTTCCTTGTGGGAGAATGATGCGGACGTTGGCCTTTTCGGCAAGAGGCGCTGCCGCGGCCGAGCGCCATGAGATCTTGCGTCTCTGGGAAAGCACAGATCCCCACTGCTCTTCTGCCTGTAGATAGGGCACCAAGGCACCGTGAAGAGCAGCATGAGCTTTCAGGGCTGGGCCCTTCCTTGTGGGAGAAGGAGCCGGACGTTTGCCTGTTCGGCAAGAGGCTCTGCCGCGGCCGAGCGCAATGAGTGTTGCGTCTCTGGGAATTCACAGATCCCCAGTGCTGTTGTGCCTGTAGATAGGGCGCCAAGGCACCGTGAAGAGCAGCAAGAGCTTTCAGGGCTGGGCCCATCCTTGTGGGAGAAGGAGCCGGACGTTTGCCTTTTCGGCAAGAGGCTCTGCCGCGGGCCGAGCGCCATGAGATGTTGCGTCTCTGGGAAAGCACAGATCCCCACTGCTGTTGTGCCTGTAGATAGGGCGCCAAGGCACCGTGAAGAGCAGCATGAGCTTTCAGGGCTGGGCCCTTCCTTGTGGGAGAATGAGCCGGACGTTTGCCTGTTCGGCAAGAGGCTCTGTCGCGGCCGAGCGCAATGAGATGTTGCGTCTCTGGGAATTCACAGATCCCCAGTGCTGTTGTGCCTGTAGATAGGGCGCCAAGGCACCGTGAAGAGCAGCAACAGCTTTGAGGGCTGAGCCCTTCCTTGTGGGAGAAGGAGCCGGACGTTTTCCTGTTCAGCAAGAGGCTCTGCTGCGGCCGAGCGCCATGAGATGTTGCGTCTCTGGGAAAGCACAGATCCCCACTGCTGTTGTGCCTGTAGATAGGGCGCCAAGGCACCGTGAAGAGCAGCAAGAGCTTACAGGGCTGGGCCCTTCCTTGTGGGAGAAGGAGCCGGACGTTTGCCTTTTCTGCAAGAGGCTCTGCCGCGGCCGAGCGCCATGAGATCTTGCGTCTCTGGAAAAGCACAGATCCCCACTGCTGTTGTGCCTGTAGATAGGGCGCCAAGGCACCGTGAAGAGCAGCAAGAGCTTTCAGGGCCGGGCCCTTCCTTGTGGGAGAAGGAGCCGGACGTTTGCCTTTTCGGCAAGAGGCTCTTACCGCGGCCGAGCGCCATGAGATGTTATATCTCTGGGAAAGCACAGATCCCCCACTGCTCTTCTGCCTGTAGATAGGGCGCCAAGGCACCGTGAAGAGCAGCATGAGGGCTGAGCCCTTCCTTGTGGGAGAAGGAGCCGGACGTTTGCCTTTTCGGCAAGAGGCTCTGCCGCGTCCGAGCGCCATGAGATGATACGTCTCTGGGAAAGCACAGATCCCCACTGCTGTTGTGCCTGTAGATAGGGCGCCAAGGCACCGTGAAGAGCAGCAAGAGCTTTCAGGGCTGGGCCCTTCCTTGTGGGAGAAGGAGCCGGACGTTTGCCTTTTCGGCAAGAGGCTCTGCCGCGGCCGAGCGCCATGAGATGTTGCGTCTCTGGGAAAGCACAGATCCCCACTGCTGTTGTGCCTGTAGATAGGGTGCCAAGGCACCGTGAAGAGCAGCAAGAGCTTTCAAGGATGGGCCCTTCCTTGTGGGAGAAGCAGCCGGACGTTTGCCTTTTCGGCAAGAGGCGCTGCCGCGGCCGAGCGCCATGAGATGTTGCGTCTCTGGGAAAGCACAGATCCCCACTGCTCTTCTGCCTGTAGATAGGGCGCCAAGGCACCGTGAAGAGCAGCAAGAGCTTTCAGGGCTGGGCCCTTCCTTGTGGGAGAAGGAGCTGGACGTTTGCCTTTTCGGCAAGAGGCGCTGCCGCGGCCGAGCGCCATGAGATCTTGCGTCTCTGGAAAAGCACAGATCCCCAGGGCTGTTGTGCCTGTAGATAGGGCGCCAAGGCACCGTGAAGAGCAGCAACAGCTTACAGGGCTGGGCCCTTCCTTGTGGGAGAAGGAGCCGGACGTTTGCCTTTTCGGCAAGAGGCTCGGCCGCGGCCGAGCGCCATGAGATGTTGCGTCTCTGGGAAAGCACAGATCCCCAGTGCTGTTGTGCCTGTAGATAGGGCGCCAAGGCACCGTGATGAGCAGCAAGAGCTTTGAGGGCTGGGCCTTTCCTTGTGGGAGAAGGAGCCGGACGTTTGCCTTTTCGGCAAGAGGCTCTGCGCGGCCGAGCACCATGAATCTTGCGTCTCTGGGAAAGGACAGATCCCCACTGCTGTTGTGCCTGTAGATAGGGCGCCAAGGCACCGTGAAGAGCAGCAAGAGCTTACAGGGCTGGGCCCTTCCTTGTGGGAGAATGATGCGGACGTTTGCCTTTTCAGCAAGAGGCGCTGCCGCGGCCGAGCGCCATGAGATCTTGCGTCTCTGGGAAAGCACAGATCCCCACTGCTCTTCTGCCTGTAGATAGGGCACCAAGGCACCGTGAAGAGCAGCATGAGCTTTCAGGGCTGGGCCCTTCCTTGTGGGAGAAGGAGCCGGACGTTTGCCTTTTCGGCAAGAGGCTCTGCCGCGGCCGAGCGCCATGAGATGTTGCGTCTCTGGAATTCACAGATCCCCAGTGCTGTTGTGCCTGTAGATAGGGCGCCAAGGCACCGTGAAGAGCAGCAAGAGCTTTGACGGCTGAGCCCTTCCTTGTGGGAGAAGGAGCCGGACGTTTGCCTTTTCTGCAAGAGGCTCTGCCGCGGCCGAGCGCCATGAGATCTTGCGTCTCTGGAAAAGCACAGATCCCCAGGGCTGTTGTGCCTGTAGATAGGGCGCCAAGGCACCGTGAAGAGCAGCAACAGCTTACAGGGCCGGGCCCTTCCTTGTGGGAGAAGGAGCCGGACGTTTGCCTTTTCGGCAAGAGGCTCTACCGCGGCCGAGCGCCATGAGATGTTATGTCTCTGGGAAAGCACAGATCCCCACTGCTGTTGTGCCTGTAGATAGGGCGCCAAGGCACCGTGAAGAGCAGCAAGAGCTTTCAGGGCTGGGCCCTTCCTTGTGGGAGAAGGAGCCGGACGTTTGCCTTTTCGGCAAGAGGCTCTGCCGCGTCCGAGCGCCATGAGATGTTACGTCTCTGGGAAAGCACAGATCCCCACTGCTGTTGTGCCTGTAGATAGGGCGCCAAGGCACCGTGAAGAGCAGCAAGAGCTTTCAGGGCTGGGCCCTTCCTTGTGGGAGAAGGAGCCGGACGTTTGCCTTTTCGGCAAGAGGCTCTGCCGCGGCCGAGCGCCATGAGATGTTGCGTCTCTGGGAAAGCACAGATCCCCACTGCTGTTGTGCCTGTAGATAGGGTGCCAAGGCACCGTGAAGAGCAGCAAGAGCTTTCAAGGATGGGCCCTTCCTTGTGGGAGAAGCAGCCGGACGTTTGCCTTTTCGGCAAGAGGCGCTGCCGTGGCCGAGCGCCATGAGATGTTGCGTCTCTGGGAAAGCACAGATCCCCACTGCTGTTGTGCCTGTAGATAGGGCGCCAAGGCACCGTGAAGAGCAGCAAGAGCTTTCAGGGCTGGGCCCTTCCTTGTGGGAGAAGGAGCTGGACGTTTGCCTTTTCGGCAAGAGGCGCTGCCGCGGCCGAGCGCCATGAGATCTTGCGTCTCTGGAAAAGCACAGATCCCCAGGGCTGTTGTGCCTGTAGATAGGGCGCCAAGGCACCGTGAAGAGCAGCAACAGCTTACAGGGCTGGGCCTTCCTTGTGGGAGAAGGAGCCGGACGTTTGCCTTTTCGGCAAGAGGCTCGGCCGCGGCCGAGCGCCATGAGATGTTTGCGTCTCTGGGAAAGCACAGATCCCCAGTGCTGTTGTGCCTGTAGATAGGGCGCCAAGGCACCGTGATGAGCAGCAAGAGCTTTGAGGGCTGGGCCTTTCCTTGTGGGAGAAGGAGCCGGACGTTTGCCTTTCGGCAAGAGGCTCTGCCGCGGCCGAGCACCATGAAATCTTGCGTCTCTGGGAAAGGACAGATCCCCACTGCTGTTGTGCCTGTAGATAGGGCGCCAAGGCACCGTGAAGAGCAGCAAGAGCTTACAGGGCTGGGCCCTTCCTTGTGGAGAATGATGCGGACGTTTGCCTTTTCGGCAAGAGGCGCTGCCGCGGCCGAGCGCCATGAGATCTGCGTCTCTGGGAAAGCACAGATCCCCACTGCTCTTCTGCCTGTAGATAGGGCGCCAAGGCACCGTGAAGAGCAGCATGAGCTTTCAGGGCTGGGCCCTTCCTTGTGGGAGAAGGAGCCGGACGTTTGCCTGTTCGGCAAGAGGCTCTGCCGCGGCCGAGCGCCATGAGATGTTGCGTCTCTGGGAATTCACAGATCCCCAGTGCTGTTGTGCCTGTAGATAGGGCGCCAAGGCACCGTGAAGAGCAGCAAGAGCTTTGACGGCTGAGCCCTTCCTTGTGGGAGAAGGAGCCGGACGTTTGCCTTTTCGGCAAGAGGCTCTGCCGCGGCCGAGCGCCATGAGATCTTGCGTCTCTGGAAAAGCACAGATCCCCAGGGCTGTTGTGCCTGTAGATAGGGCGCCAAGGCACCGTGAAGAGCAGCAACAGCTTACAGGGCCGGGCCCTTCCTTGTGGGAGAAGGAGCCGGACGTTTGCCTTTTCGGCAAGAGGCTCTACCGCGGCCGAGCGCCATGAGATGTTATGTCTCTGGGAAAGCACAGATCCCCACTGCTGTTGTGCCTGTAGATAGGGCGCCAAGGCACCGTGAAGAGCAGCAAGAGCTTTCAGGGCTGGGCCCTTCCTTGTGGGAGAAGGAGCCGGACGTTTGCCTTTTCGGCAAGAGGCTCTGCCGCGTCCGAGCGCCATGAGATGTTACGTCTCTGGGAAAGCACAGATCCCCACTGCTGTTGTGCCTGTAGATAGGGCGCCAAGGCACCGTGAAGAGCAGCAAGAGCTTTCAGGGCTGGGCCCTTCCTTGTGGGAGAAGGAGCCGGACGTTTGCCTTTTCGGCAAGAGGCTCTGCCGCGGCCGAGCGCCATGAGATGTTGCGTCTCTGGGAAAGCACAGATCCCCACTGCTGTTGTGCCTGTAGATAGGGTGCCAAGGCACCGTGAAGAGCAGCAAGAGCTTTCAAGGATGGGCCCTTCCTTGTGGGAGAAGCAGCCGGACGTTTGCCTTTTCGGCAAGAGGCGCTGCCGCGGCCGAGCGCCATGAGATGTTGCGTCTCTGGGAAAGCACAGATCCCCACTGCTCTTCTGCCTGTAGATAGGGCGCCAAGGCACCGTGAAGAGCAGCAAGAGCTTTCAGGGCTGGGCCCTTCCTTGTGGGAGAAGGAGCCGGACGTTTGCCTTTTCGGCAAGAGGCGCTGCCGCGGCCGAGCGCCATGAGATCTTGCGTCTCTGGGAAAGCACAGATACCCAGGGCTGTTGTGCCTGTAGATAGGGCACCAAGGCACCGTGAAGGGCAGCAACAGCTTTCAGGGCCGGGCCCTTCCTTGTGGGAGAAGGAGCTGGACGTTTGCCTTTTCGGCAAGAGGCGCTGCCGCGGCCGAGCGCCATGAGATCTTGCGTCTCTGGGAAAGCACAGATCCCCACTGCTGTTGTGCCTGTAGATAGGGCGCCAAGGCACCGTGAAGAGCAGCAACAGCTTTCAAGGATGGGCCCTTCCTTGTGGGAGAAGGAGCCGGACGTTTGCCTTTTCGGCAAGAGGCGCTGCCGCGGCCGAGCGCCATGAGATCTTGCTTCTCTGGAAATCAAAGATCCCCACTGCTGTTGTGCCTGTAGATAGGGCGCCAAGGCACCGTGAAGAGCAGCAAGAGCTTTCAAGGATGGGCCCTTCCTTGTGGGAGAAGGAGCCGGACGTTTGCCTTTTCGGCAAGAGGCTCTGCCGCGGCCGAGCGCCATGAGATGTTGCGTCTCTGGGAAAGCACAGATCCCCACTGCTGTTGTGCCTGTAGATAGGGCGCCAAGGCACCGTGAAGAGCAGCAAGAGCTTACAGGGCTGGGCCCTTCCTTGTGGGAGAAGGAGCCGGACGTTTGCCTTTTCGGCAAGAGGCGCTGCCGCGGCCGAGCGCCATGAGATGTTGCGTCTCTGGGAAAGCACAGATCCCCAGGGCTGTTGTGCCTGTAGATAGGGCGCCAAGGCACCGTGAAGAGCAGCATGAGCTTTCAGGGCTGGGCCCTTCCTTGTGGGAGAATGAGCCGGACGTTTGCCTGTTCGGCAAGAGGCTCTGTCGCGGCCGAGCGCAATGAGATGTTGCGTCTCTGGGAATTCACAGATCCCCAGTGCTGTTGTGCCTGTAGATAGGGCGCCAAGGCACCGTGAAGAGCAGCAAGAGCTTTGAGGGCTGAGCCCTTCCTTGTGGGAGAAGGAGCCGGACGTTTTCCTGTTCGGCAAGAGGCTCTGCTGCGGCCGAGCGCCATGAGATGTTGCGTCTCTGGGAAAGCACAGATCCCCACTGCTGTTGTGCCTGTAGATAGGGCGCCAAGGCACCGTGAAGAGCAGCAACAGCTTTCAGGGCTGGGCCCTTCCTTGTGGGAGAAGGAGCCGGACGTTTGCCTTTTCTGCAAGAGGCTCTGCCGCGGCCGAGCGCCATGAGATCTTGCGTCTCTGGAAAAGCACAGATCCCCACTGCTGTTGTGCCTGTAGATAGGGCGCCAAGGCACCGTGAAGAGCAGCAAGAGCTTTCAGGGCCGGGCCCTTCCTTGTGGGAGAAGGAGCCGGACGTTTGCCTTTTCGGCAAGAGGCTCTGCCGCGGCCGAGCGCCATGAGATGTTATGTCTCTGGGAAAGCACAGATCCCCACTGCTGTTGTGCCTGTAGATAGGGCGCCAAGGCACCGTGAAGAGCAGCAAGAGCTTTCAGGGCTGGGCCCTTCCTTGTGGGAGAAGGAGCCGGACGTTTGCCTTTTCGGCAAGAGGCTCTGCCGCGTCCGAGCGCCATGAGATGTTACGTCTCTGGGAAAGCACAGATCCCCACTGCTGTTGTGCCTGTAGATAGGGCGCCAAGGCACCGTGAAGAGCAGCAAGAACTTACAGGGCTGGGCCCTTCCTTGTGGGAGAAGGAGCCGGACGTTTGCCTTTTCGGCAAGAGGCTCTGCCGCGGCCGAGCGCCATTAGATGTTGCGTCTCTGGGAAAGCACAGATCCCCACTGCTGTTGTGCCTGTAGATAGGGTGCCAAGGCACCGTGAAGAGCAGCAAGAGCTTTCAAGGATGGGCCCTTCCTTGTGGGAGAAGGAGCCGGACGTTTGCCTTTCGGCAAGAGGCGCTGCCAGCGGCCGAGCGCCATGAGATCTTGCGTCTCTGGGAAAGCACAGATCCCCACTGCTCTTCTGCCTGTAGATAGGGCGCCAAGGCACCGTGAAGAGCAGCAACAGCTTTCAGGGCTGGGCCCTTCCTTGTGGGAGAAGGAGCCGGACGTTTGCCTTTTCGGCAAGAGGCGCTGCCGCGGCCGAGCGCCATGAGATCTTGCGTCTCTGGGAAAGCACAGATCCCAGGCTGTTGTGCCTGTAGATAGGGCACCAAGGCACCGTGAAGGGCAGCAACAGCTTTCAGGGCCGGGCCCTTCCTTGTGGGAGAAGGAGCTGGACGTTTGCCTTTTCGGCAAGAGGCGCTGCCGCGGCCGAGCGCCATGAGATCTTGCGTCTCTGGAAAAGCACAGATCCCCAGGGCTGTTGTGCCTGTAGATAGGGCGCCAAGGCACCGTGAAGAGCAGCAACAGCTTACAGGGCTGGGGGCCCTTCCTTGTGGGAGAAGGAGCCGGACGTTTGCCTTTTCGGCAAGAGGCTCGGCCGCGGCCGAGCGCCATGAGATGTTGCGTCTCTGGGAAAGCACAGATCCCCACTGCTGTTGTGCCTGTAGATAGGGCGCCAAGGCACCGTGATGAGCAGCAAGAGCTTTGAGGGCTGGGCCTTTCCTTGTGGGAGAAGGAGCCGGACGTTTGCCTTTTCGGCAAGAGGCTCTGCCGCGGGCCGAGCACCATGAAATCTTGCGTCTCTGGGAAAGGACAGATCCCCACTGCTGTTGTGCCTGTAGATAGGGCGCCAAGGCACCGTGAAGAGCAGCAAGAGCTTTCAGGGCCGGGCCCTTCCTTGTGGGAGAAGGAGCCGGACGTTTGCCTTTTCGGCAAGAGGCTCTGCCGCGGCCCGAGCGCCATGAGATGTTATGTCTCTGGGAAAGCACAGATCCCCACTGCTGTTGTGCCTGTAGATAGGGCGCCAAGGCACCGTGAAGAGCAGCAAGAGCTTTCAGGGCTGGGCCCTTCCTTGTGGGAGAAGGAGCCGGACGTTTGCCTTTTCGGCAAGAGGCTCTGCCGCGTCCGAGCGCCATGAGATGTTACGTCTCTGGGAAAGCACAGATCCCCACTGCTGTTGTGCCTGTAGATAGGGCGCCAAGGCACCGTGAAGAGCAGCAAGAGCTTTCAGGGCTGGGCCCTTCCTTGTGGGAGAAGGAGCCGGACGTTTGCCTTTTCGGCAAGAGGCTCTGCCGCGTCCGAGCGCCATGAGATGTTACGTCTCTGGGAAAGCACAGATCCCCACTGCTGTTGTGCCTGTAGATAGGGCGCCAAGGCACCGTGAAGAGCAGCAAGAGCTTACAGGGCTGGGCCCTTCCTTGTGGGAGAAGGAGCCGGACGTTTGCCTTTTCGGCAAGAGGCTCTGCCGCGGCCGAGCGCCATTAGATGTTGCGTCTCTGGGAAAGCACAGATCCCCACTGCTGTTGTGCCTGTAGATAGGGTGCCAAGGCACCGTGAAGAGCAGCAAGAGCTTTCAAGGATGGGCCCTTCCTTGTGGGAGAAGGAGCCGGACGTTTGCCTTTTCGGCAAGAGGCGCTGCCGCGGGCCGAGCGCCATGAGATCTTGCGTCTCTGGGAAAGCACAGATCCCCACTGCTCTTCTGCCTGTAGATAGGGCGCCAAGGCACCGTGAAGAGCAGCAACAGCTTTCAGGGCTGGGCCCTTCCTTGTGGGAGAAGGAGCCGGACGTTTGCCTTTTCGGCAAGAGGCGCTGCCGCGGCCGAGCGCCATGAGATCTTGCGTCTCTGGGAAAGCACAGATCCCCAGGGCTGTTGTGCCTGTAGATAGGGCACCAAGGCACCGTGAAGGGCAGCAACAGCTTTCAGGGCCGGGCCCTTCCTTGTGGGAGAAGGAGCTGGACGTTTGCCTTTTCGGCAAGAGGCGCTGCCGCGGCCGAGCGCCATGAGATCTTGCGTCTCTGGAAAAGCACAGATCCCCAGGGCTGTTGTGCCTGTAGATAGGGCGCCAAGGCACCGTGAAGAGCAGCAACAGCTTACAGGGCTGGGCCCTTCCTTGTGGGAGAAGGAGCCGGACGTTTGCCTTTTCGGCAAGAGGCTCGGCCGCGGCCGAGCGCCATGAGATGTTGCGTCTCTGGGAAAGCACAGATCCCCAGTGCTGTTGTGCCTGTAGATAGGGCGCCAAGGCACCGTGATGAGCAGCAAGAGCTTTGAGGGCTGGGCCTTTCCTTGTGGGAGAAGGAGCCGGACGTTTGCCTTTTCGGCAAGAGGCTCTGCCGCGGCCGAGCACCATGAAATCTTGCGTCTCTGGGAAAGGACAGATCCCCACTGCTGTTGTGCCTGTACATAGGGCGCCAAGGCACCGTGAAGAGCAGCAAGAGCTTACAGGGCTGGGCCCTTCCTTGTGGGAGAATGATGCGGACGTTTGCCTTTTCGGCAAGAGGCGCTGCCGCGGCCGAGCGCCATGAGATCTTGCGTCTCTGGGAAAGCACAGATCCCCACTGCTCTTCTGCCTGTAGATAGGGCACCAAGGCACCGTGAAGAGCAGCATGAGCTTTCAGGGCTGGGCCCTTCCTTGTGGGAGAAGGAGCCGGACGTTTGCCTGTTCGGCAAGAGGCTCTGCCGCGGCCGAGCGCCATGAGATGTTGCGTCTCTGGGAATTCACAGATCCCCAGTGCTGTTGTGCCTGTAGATAGGGCGCCAAGGCACCGTGAAGAGCAGCAAGAGCTATGACGGCTGAGCCCTTCCTTGTGGGAGAAGGAGCCCGGACGTTTTCCTTTTCGGCAATAGGCTCTGCTGCGGCCGAGCGCCATGAGATGTTGCGTCTCTGGGAAAGCACAGATCCCCACTGCTGTTCTGCCTGTAGATAGGGCGCCAAGGCGCCGTGAAGGGCAGCAACAGCTTTCAGGGCTGGGCCCTTCCTTGTGGGAGAAGGAGCCGGACGTTTGCCTTTTCGGCAAGAGGCTCTGCCGCGGCCGAGCGCCATGAGATGTTGCGTCTCTGGGAAAGCACAGATCCCCACTGCTGTTGTGCCTGTAGATAGGGCGCCAAGGCACCGTGAAGAGCAGCAAGAGCTTACAGGGCTGGGCCCTTCCTTGTGGGAGAAGGAGCCGGACGTTTGCCTTTTCGGCAAGAGGCTCTGCCGCGGCCGAGCGCCATGAGATGTTGCGTCTCTGGGAAAGCACAGATCCCCAGTGCTGTTGTGCCTGTACATAGGGCGCCAAGGCACCGTGAAGAGCAGCAAGAGCTTTCAGGGCTGGGCCCTTCCTTGTGGAGAAGAAGCCGGACGTTTGCCTTTTCGGCAAGAGGCGCTGCCGCGGGCCGAGCGCCATGAGATGTTGCGTCTCTGGGAAAGCACAGATCCCCACTGCTGTTGTGCCTGTAGATAGGGCGCCAAGGCACCGTGAAGAGCAGCAACAGCTTTCAAGGATGGGCCCTTCCTTGTGGGAGAAGGAGCCGGACGTTTGCCTTTTCGGCAAGAGGCGCTGCCGCGGCCGAGCGCCATGAGATCTTGCTTCTCTGGGAAATCAAAGATCCCCACTGCTGTTGTGCCTGTAGATAGGGCGCCAAGGCACCGTGAAGAGCAGCAAGAGCTTTCAAGGATGGGCCCTTCCTTGTGGGAGAAGGAGCCGGACGTTTGCCTTTTCGGCAAGAGGCTCTGCCGCGGCCGAGCGCCATGAGATGTTGCGTCTCTGGGAAAGCACAGATCCCCACTGCTGTTGTGCCTGTAGATAGGGCGCCAAGGCACCGTGAAGAGCAGCAAGAGCTTACAGGGCTGGGCCCTTCCTTGTGGGAGAATGATGCGGACGTTGGCCTTTTCGGCAAGAGGCGCTGCCGCGGCCGAGCGCCATGAGATCTTGCGTCTCTGGGAAAGCACAGATCCCCACTGCTCTTCTGCCTGTAGATAGGGCACCAAGGCACCGTGAAGAGCAGCATGAGCTTTCAGGGCTGGGCCCTTCCTTGTGGGAGAAGGAGCCGGACGTTTGCCTGTTCGGCAAGAGGCTCTGCCGCGGCCGAGCGCCATGAGATGTTGCGTCTCTGGGAAAGCACAGATCCCCACTGCTGTTGTGCCTGTAGATAGGGCGCCAAGGCACCGTGAAGAGCAGCATGAGCTTTCAGGGCTGGGCCCTTCCTTGTGGGAGAATGATGCGGACGTTTGCCTGTTCGGCAAGAGGTTCTGCCGCGGCCGAGCGCAATGAGATCTTGCGTCTCTGGGAATTCACAGATCCCCAGTGCTGTTGTGCCTGTACATAGGGCGCCAAGGCACCGTGAAGAGCAGCAAGAGCTTTGAGGGCTGAGCCCTTCCTTGTGGGAGAAGGAGCCGGACGTTTGCCTGTTCGGCAAGAGGCTCTGCTGCGGCCGAGCGCCATGAGATGTTGCGTCTCTGGGAAAGCACAGATCCCCACTGCTGTTGTGCCTGTAGATAGGGCGCCAAGGCACCGTGAAGAGCAGCAACAGCTTTCAGGGCTGGGCCCTTCCTTGTGGGAGAAGGAGCCGGACGTTTGCCTTTTCGGCAAGAGGCTCTGCCGCGTCCGAGCGCCATGAGATGTTACGTCTCTGGGAAAGCACAGATCCCCAGGGCTGTTGTGCCTGTAGATAGGGCGCCAAGGCACCGTGAAGAGCAGCAAGAGCTTTCAGGGCTGGGCCCTTCCTTGTGGGAGAAGGAGCCGGACGTTTGCCTTTTCGGCAAGAGGCTCTGCCGCGGCCGAGCGCCATGAGATGTTGCGTCTCTGAGAAAGCACAGATCCCCACTGCTGTTGTGCCTGTAGATAGGGTGCCAAGGCACCGTGAAGAGCAGCAAGAGCTTTCAGGGCTGGGCCCTTCCTTGTGGGAGAAGGAGCCGGACGTTTGCCTTTTCGGCAAGAGGCTCTGCCGCGGCTCGAGCGCCATGAGATGTTGCGTCTCTGGGAAAGCACAGATCCCCACTGCTGTTGTGCCTGTAGATAGGGTGCCAAGGCACCGTGAAGAGCAGCAAGAGCTTTCAAGGATGGGCCCTTCCTTGTGGGAGAAGCAGCCGGACGTTTGCCTTTTCGGCAAGAGGCGCTGCCGCGGCCGAGCGCCATGAGATCTTGCGTCTCTGGGAAAGCACAGATCCCCACTGCTCTTCTGCCTGTAGATAGGGCGCCAAGGCACCGTGAAGAGCAGCAAGAGCTTTCAGGGCTGGGCCCTTCCTTGTGGGAGAAGGAGCCGGACGTTTGCCTTTTCGGCAAGAGGCGCTGCCGCGGCCGAGCGCCATGAGATCTTGCGTCTCTGGGAAAGCACAGATACCCAGGGCTGTTGTGCCTGTAGATAGGGCACCAAGGCACCGTGAAGGGCAGCAACAGCTTTCAGGGCCGGGCCCTTCCTTGTGGGAGAAGGAGCTGGACGTTTGCCTTTTCGGCAAGAGGCGCTGCCGCGGCCGAGCGCCATGAGATCTTGCGTCTCTGGGAAAGCACAGATCCCCACTGCTGTTGTGCCTGTAGATAGGGCGCCAAGGCACCGTGAAGAGCAGCAACAGCTTTCAAGGATGGGCCCTTCCTTGTGGGAGAAGGAGCCGGACGTTTGCCTTTTCGGCAAGAGGCGCTGCCGCGGCCGAGCGCCATGAGATCTTGCTTCTCTGGGAAATCAAAGATCCCCACTGCTGTTGTGCCTGTAGATAGGGCGCCAAGGCACCGTGAAGAGCAGCAAGAGCTTTCAAGGATGGGCCCTTCCTTGTGGGAGAAGGAGCCGGACGTTTGCCTTTTCGGCAAGAGGCGCTGCCGCGGCCGAGCGCCATGAGATGTTGCGTCTCTGGGAAAGCACAGATCCCCACTGCTGTTGTGCCTGTAGATAGGGCGCCAAGGCACCGTGAAGAGCAGCAACAGCTTTCAAGGATGGGCCCTTCCTTGTGGGAGAAGGAGCCGGACGTTTGCCTTTTCGGCAAGAGGCGCTGCCGCGGCCGAGCGCCATGAGATGTTGCGTCTCTGGGAAAGCACAGATCCCCAGGGCTGTTGTGCCTGTAGATAGGGCGCCAAGGCACCGTGAAGAGCAGCATGAGCTTTCAGGGCTGGGCCCTTCCTTGTGGGAGAATGAGCCGGACGTTTGCCTGTTCGGCAAGAGGCTCTGTCGCGGCCGAGCGCAATGAGATGTTGCGTCTCTGGGAATTCACAGATCCCCAGTGCTGTTGTGCCTGTAGATAGGGCGCCAAGGCACCGTGAAGAGCAGCAAGAGCTTTGAGGGCTGAGCCCTTCCTTGTGGGAGAAGGAGCCGGACGTTTTCCTGTTCGGCAAGAGGCTCTGCTGCGGCCGAGCGCCATGAGATGTTGCATCTCTGGGAAAGCACAGATCCCCACTGCTGTTGTGCCTGTAGATAGGGCGCCAAGGCACCGTGAAGAGCAGCAACAGCTTTCAGGGCTGGGCCCTTCCTTGTGGGAGAAGGAGCCGGACGTTTGCCTTTTCTGCAAGAGGCTCTGCCGCGGCCGAGCGCCATGAGATCTTGCGTCTCTGGAAAAGCACAGATCCCCACTGCTGTTGTGCCTGTAGATAGGGCGCCAAGGCACCGTGAAGAGCAGCAAGAGCTTTCAGGGCCGGGCCCTTCCTTGTGGGAGAAGGAGCCGGACGTTTGCCTTTTCGGCAAGAGGCTCTGCCGCGGCCGAGCGCCATGAGATGTTATGTCTCTGGGAAAGCACAGATCCCCACTGCTGTTGTGCCTGTAGATAGGGCGCCAAGGCACCGTGAAGAGCAGCAAGAGCTTTCAGGGCTGGGCCCTTCCTTGTGGGAGAATGATGCGGACGTTTGCCTTTTCGGCAAGAGGCTCTGCCGCGTCCGAGCGCCATGAGATATTACGTCTCTGGGAAAGCACAGATCCCCACTGCTGTTGTGCCTGTAGATAGGGCGCCAAGGCACCGTGAAGAGCAGCAAGAGCTTACAGGGCTGGGCCCTTCCTTGTGGGAGAAGGAGCCGGACGTTTGCCTTTTCGGCAAGAGGCTCTGCCGCGGCCGAGCGCCATTAGATGTTGCGTCTCTGGGAAAGCACAGATCCCCACTGCTGTTGTGCCTGTAGATAGGGTGCCAAGGCACCGTGAAGAGCAGCAAGAGCTTTCAAGGATGGGCCCTTCCTTGTGGGAGAAGGAGCCGGACGTTTGCCTTTTCGGCAAGAGGCGCTGCCGCGGCCGAGCGCCATGAGATCTTGCGTCTCTGGGAAAGCACAGATCCCCACTGCTCTTCTGCCTGTAGATAGGGCGCCAAGGCACCGTGAAGAGCAGCAACAGCTTTCAGGGCTGGGCCCTTCCTTGTGGGAGAAGGAGCCGGACGTTTGCCTTTTCGGCAAGAGGCGCTGCCGCGGCCGAGCGCCATGAGATGTTGCGTCTCTGGGAAAGCACAGATCCCCAGGGCTGTTGTGCCTGTAGATAGGGCACCAAGGCACCGTGAAGGGCAGCAACAGCTTTCAGGGCCGGGCCCTTCCTTGTGGGAGAAGGAGCTGGACGTTTGCCTTTTCGGCAAGAGGCGCTGCCGCGGCCGAGCGCCATGAGATCTTGCGTCTCTGGAAAAGCACAGATCCCCAGGGCTGTTGTGCCTGTAGATAGGGCGCCAAGGCACCGTGAAGAGCAGCAACAGCTTACAGGGCTGGGCCCTTCCTTGTGGGAGAAGGAGCCGGACGTTTGCCTTTTCGGCAAGAGGCTCGGCCGCGGCCGAGCGCCATGAGATGTTGCGTCTCTGGGAAAGCACAGATCCCCAGTGCTGTTGTGCCTGTAGATAGGGCGCCAAGGCACCGTGATGAGCAGCAAGAGCTTTGAGGGCTGGGCCTTTCCTTGTGGGAGAAGGAGCCGGACGTTTGCCTTTTCGGCAAGAGGCTCTGCCGCGGCCGAGCACCATGAAATCTTGCGTCTCTGGGAAAGGACAGATCCCCACTGCTGTTGTGCCTGTAGATAGGGCGCCAAGGCACCGTGAAGAGCAGCAAGAGCTTACAGGGCTGGGCCCTTCCTTGTGGGAGAATGATGCGGACGTTTGCCTTTTCGGCAAGAGGCGCTGCCGCGGCCGAGCGCCATGAGATCTTGCGTCTCTGGGAAAGCACAGATCCCCACTGCTCTTCTGCCTGTAGATAGGGCACCAAGGCACCGTGAAGAGCAGCATGAGCTTTCAGGGCTGGGCCCTTCCTTGTGGGAGAAGGAGCCGGACGTTTGCCTGTTCGGCAAGAGGCTCTGCCGCGGCCGAGCGCCATGAGATGTTGCGTCTCTCGGAATTCACAGATCCCCAGTGCTGTTGTGCCTGTAGATAGGGCGCCAAGGCACCGTGAAGAGCAGCAAGAGCTTTGACGGCTGAGCCCTTCCTTGTGGGAGAAGGAGCCGGACGTTTTCCTTTTCGGCAATAGGCTCTGCTGCGGCCGAGCGCCATGAGATGTTGCGTCTCTGGGAAAGCACAGATCCCCACTGCTGTTCTGCCTGTAGATAGGGCGCCAAGGCGCCGTGAAGGGCAGCAACAGCTTTCAGGGCTGGGCCCTTCCTTGTGGGAGAAGGAGCCGGACGTTTGCCTTTTCGGCAAGAGGCTCTGCCGCGGCCGAGCGCCATGAGATGTTGCGTCTCTGGGAAAGCACAGATCCCCACTGCTGTTGTGCCTGTAGATAGGGCGCCAAGGCACCGTGAAGAGCAGCAAGAGCTTACAGGGCTGGGCCCTTCCTTGTGGGAGAAGGAGCCGGACGTTTGCCTTTTCGGCAAGAGGCTCTGCCGCGGGCCGAGCGCCATGAGATGTTGCGTTTCTGGGAAAGCACAGATCCCCAGTGCTGTTGTGCCTGTACATAGGGCGCCAAGGCACCGTGAAGAGCAGCAAGAGCTTTCAGGGCTGGGCCCTTCCTTGTGGGAGAAGAAGCCGGACGTTTGCCTTTTCGGCAAGAGGCGCTGCCGCGGCCGAGCGCCATGAGATGTTGCGTCTCTGGGAAAGCACAGATCCCCACTGCTGTTGTGCCTGTAGATAGGGCGCCAAGGCACCGTGAAGAGCAGCAACAGCTTTCAAGGATGGGCCCTTCCTTGTGGGAGAAGGAGCCGGACGTTTGCCTTTTCGGCAAGAGGCGCTGCCGCGGCCGAGCGCCATGAGATCTTGCTTCCCTGGGAAATCAAAGATCCCCACTGCTGTTGTGCCTGTAGATAGGGCGCCAAGGCACCGTGAAGAGCAGCAAGAGCTTTCAAGGATGGGCCCTTCCTTGTGGGAGAAGGAGCCGGACGTTTGCCTTTTCGGCAAGAGGCTCTGCCGCGGCCGAGCGCCATGAGATGTTGCGTCTCTGGGAAAGCACAGATCCCCACTGCTGTTGTGCCTGTAGATAGGGCGCCAAGGCACCGTGAAGAGCAGCAAGAGCTTACAGGGCTGGGCCCTTCCTTGTGGGAGAATGATGCGGACGTTGGCCTTTTCGGCAAGAGGCGCTGCCGCGGCCGAGCGCCATGAGATCTTGCGTCTCTGGGAAAGCACAGATCCCCACTGCTCTTCTGCCTGTAGATAGGGCACCAAGGCACCGTGAAGAGCAGCATGAGCTTTCAGGGCTGGGCCCTTCCTTGTGGGAGAAGGAGCCGGACGTTTGCCTGTTCGGCAAGAGGCTCTGCCGCGGCCGAGCGCCATGAGATCTTGCGTCTCTGGGAAAGCACAGATCCCCACTGCTGTTGTGCCTGTAGATAGGGCGCCAAGGCACCGTGAAGAGCAGCATGAGCTTTCAGGGCTGGGCCCTTCCTTGTGGGAGAATGATGCGGACGTTTGCCTGTTCGGCAAGAGGTTCTGCCGCGGCCCGAGCGCAATGAGATCTTGCGTCTCTGGGAATTCACAGATCCCCAGTGCTGTTGTGCCTGTAGATAGGGCGCCAAGGCACCGTGAAGAGCAGCAAGAGCTTTGAGGGCTGAGCCCTTCCTTGTGGGAGAAGGAGCCGGACGTTTTCCTGTTCGGCAAGAGGCTCTGCTGCGGCCGAGCGCCATGAGATGTTGCGTCTCTGGGAAAGCACAGATCCCCACTGCTGTTGTGCCTGTAGATAGGGCGCCAAGGCACCGTGAAGAGCAGCAACAGCTTTCAGGGCTGGGCCCTTCCTTGTGGGAGAAGGAGCCGGACGTTTGCCTTTTCGGCAAGAGGCTCTGCCGCGTCCGAGCGCCATGAGATGTTACGTCTCTGGGAAAGCACAGATCCCCAGGGCTGTTGTGCCTGTAGATAGGGCGCCAAGGCACCGTGAAGAGCAGCAAGAGCTTTCAGGGCTGGGCCCTTCCTTGTGGGAGAAGGAGCCGGACGTTTGCCTTTTCGGCAAGAGGCTCTGCCGCGGCCGAGCGCCATGAGATGTTGCGTCTCTGGGAAAGCACAGATCCCCACTGCTGTTGTGCCTGTAGATAGGGTGCCAAGGCACCGTGAAGAGCAGCAAGAGCTTTCAAGGATGGGCCCTTCCTTGTGGGAGAAGGAGCCGGACGTTTGCCTTTTCGGCAAGAGGCGCTGCCGCGGCCGAGCGCCATGAGATGTTGCGTCTCTGGGAAAGCACAGATCCCCACTGCTCTTCTGCCTGTAGATAGGGCGCCAAGCACCGTGAAGAGCAGCAAGAGCTTTCAGGGCTGGGCCCTTCCTTGTGGGAGAAGGAGCCGGACGTTTGCCTTTTCGGCAAGAGGCGCTGCCGCGGCCGAGCGCCATGAGATCTTGCGTCTCTGGGAAAGCACAGATCCCCAGGGCTGTTGTGCCTGTAGATAGGGCACCAAGGCACCGTGAAGGGCAGCAACAGCTTTCAGGGCCGGGCCCTTCCTTGTGGGAGAAGGAGCTGGACGTTTGCCTTTTCGGCAAGAGGCGCTGCCGCGGCCGAGCGCCATGAGATCTTGCGTCTCTGGGAAAGCACAGATCCCCACTGCTGTTGTGCCTGTAGATAGGGCGCCAAGGCACCGTGAAGAGCAGCAACAGCTTTCAAGGATGGGCCCTTCCTTGTGGGAGAAGGAGCCGGACGTTTGCCTTTTCGGCAAGAGGCGCTGCCGCGGCCGAGCGCCATGAGATCTTGCTTCTCTGGGAAATCAAAGATCCCCAGGGCTGTTGTGCCTGTAGATAGGGCGCCAAGGCACCGTGAAGAGCAGCAAGAGCTTTCAAGGATGGGCCCTTCCTTGTGGGAGAATGATGCGGACGTTGGCCTTTTCGGCAAGAGGCGCTGCCGCGGCCGAGCGCCATGAGATCTTGCGTCTCTGGGAAAGCACAGATCCCCACTGCTCTTCTGCCTGTAGATAGGGCACCAAGGCACCGTGAAGAGCAGCATGAGCTTTCAGGGCTGGGCCCTTCCTTGTGGGAGAAGGAGCCGGACGTTTGCCTGTTCGGCAAGAGGCTCTGCCGCGGCCGAGCGCAATGAGTTGTTGCGTCTCTGGGAATTCACAGATCCCCAGTGCTGTTGTGCCTGTAGATAGGGCGCCAAGGCACCGTGAAGAGCAGCAAGAGCTTTCAGGGCTGGGCCCATCCTTGTGGGAGAAGGAGCCGGACGTTTGCCTTTTCGGCAAGAGGCTCTGCCGCGGCCGAGCGCCATGAGATGTTGCGTCTCTGGGAAAGCACAGATCCCCAGGGCTGTTGTGCCTGTAGATAGGGCGCCAAGGCACCGTGAAGAGCAGCATGAGCTTTCAGGGCTGGGCCCTTCCTTGTGGGAGAATGAGCCGGACGTTTGCCTGTTCGGCAAGAGGCTCTGTCGCGGCCGAGCGCAATGAGATGTTGCGTCTCTGGGAATTCACAGATCCCCAGTGCTGTTGTGCCTGTAGATAGGGCGCCAAGGCACCGTGAAGAGCAGCAACAGCTTTGAGGGCTGAGCCCTTCCTTGTGGGAGAAGGAGCCGGACGTTTTCCTGTTCGGCAAGAGGCTCTGCTGCGGCCGAGCGCCATGAGATGTTGCGTCTCTGGGAAAGCACAGATCCCCACTGCTGTTGTGCCTGTAGATAGGGCGCCAAGGCACCGTGAAGAGCAGCAAGAGCTTTCAGGGCCGGGCCCTTCCTTGTGGGAGAAGGAGCCGGACGTTTGCCTTTTCGGCAAGAGGCTCTGCCGCGGCCGAGCGCCATGAGATCTTGCGTCTCTGGAAAAGCACAGATCCCCACTGCTGTTGTGCCTGTAGATAGGGCGCCAAGGCACCGTGAAGAGCAGCAAGAGCTTTCAGGGCCGGGCCCTTCCTTGTGGGAGAAGGAGCCGGACGTTTGCCTTTTCGGCAAGAGGCTCTACCGCGGCCGAGCGCCATGAGATGTTATGTCTCTGGGAAAGCACAGATCCCCACTGCTCTTCTGCCTGTAGATAGGGCGCCAAGGCACCGTGAAGAGCAGCAAGAGCTTTCAGGGCTGGGCCCTTCCTTGTGGGAGAAGGAGCCGGACGTTTGCCTTTTCGGCAAGAGGCTCTGCCGCGTCCGAGCGCCATGAGATGTTACGTCTCTGGGAAAGCACAGATCCCCACTGCTGTTGTGCCTGTAGATAGGGCGCCAAGGCACCGTGAAGAGCAGCAAGAGCTTACAGGGCTGGGCCCTTCCTTGTGGGAGAAGGAGCCGGACGTTTGCCTTTTCGGCAAGAGGCTCTGCCGCGGCCGAGCGCCATGAGATGCTGCGTCTCTGGGAAAGCACAGATCCCCACTGCTGTTGTGCCTGTAGATAGGGTGCCAAGGCACCGTGAAGAGCAGCAACAGCTTTCAGGGCTGGGCCCTTCCTTGTGGGAGAAGGAGCCGGACGTTTGCCTTTTCGGCAAGAGGCGCTGCCGCGGCCGAGCGCCATGAGATCTTGCGTCTCTGGGAAAGCACAGATCCCCAGGGCTGTTGTGCCTGTAGATAGGGCGCCAAGGCACCGTGAAGAGCAGCAACAGCTTTCAGGGCTGGGCCCTTCCTTGTGGGAGAAGGAGCCGGACGTTTGCCTTTTCGGCAAGAGGCGCTGCCGCGGCCGAGCGCCATGAGATCTTGCGTCTCTGGGAAAGCACAGATCCCCAGGGCTGTTGTGCCTGTAGATAGGGCACCAAGGCACCGTGAAGGGCAGCAACAGCTTTCAGGGCCGGGCCCTTCCTTGTGGGAGAATGAGCTGGACGTTTGCCTTTTCGGCAAGAGGCTCTGCCGCGGCCGAGCGCCATGAGATCTTGCGTCTCTGGGAAAGCACAGATCCCCAGGGCTGTTGTGCCTGTAGATAGGGCGCCAAGGCACCGTGAAGAGCAGCAACAGCTTACAGGGCTGGGCCCTTCCTTGTGGGAGAAGGAGCCGGACGTTTGCCTTTTCGGCAAGAGGCTCTGCCGCGGCCGAGCGCCATGAGATGTTGCGTCTGTGGGAAAGCACAGATCCCCAGTGCTGTTGTGCCTGTAGATAGGGCGCCAAGGCACCGTGATGAGCAGCAAGAGCTTTGAGGGCTGGGCCCTTCCTTGTGGGAGAAGGAGCCGGACGTTTGCCTTTTCGGCAAGAGGCTCTGCCGCGGCCGAGCACCATGAAATCTTGCGTCTCTGGGAAAGGACAGATCCCCACTGCTGTTGTGCCTGTACATAGGGCGCCAAGGCACCGTGAAGAGCAGCAAGAGCTTACAGGGCTGGGCCCTTCCTTGTGGGAGAATGATGCGGACGTTTGCCTTTTCGGCAAGAGGCGCTGCCGCGGCCGAGCGCCATGAGATCTTGCGTCTCTGGGAAAGCACAGATCCCCACTGCTCTTCTGCCTGTAGATAGGGCACCAAGGCACCGTGAAGAGCAGCATGAGCTTTCAGGGCTGGGCCCTTCCTTGTGGGAGAAGGAGCCGGACGTTTGCCTTTTCGGCAAGAGGCTCTGCCGCGGCCGAGCGCCATGAGATGTTGCGTCTCTGGGAATTCACAGATCCCCAGTGCTGTTGTGCCTGTAGATAGGGCGCCAAGGCACCGTGAAGAGCAGCAAGAGCTTTGACGGCTGAGCCCTTCCTTGTGGGAGAAGGAGCCGGACGTTTTCCTTTTCGGCAATAGGCTCTGCTGCGGCCGAGCGCCATGAGATGTTGCGTCTCTGGGAAAGCACAGATCCCCACTGCTGTTGTGCCTGTAGATAGGGCGCCAAGGCACCGTGAAGAGCAGCAAGAGCTTACAGGGCTGGGCCCTTCCTTGTGGGAGAAGGAGCCGGACGTTTGCCTTTTCGGCAAGAGGCTCTGCCGCGGCCGAGCGCCATGAGATCTTGCGTCTCTGGGAAAGCACAGATCCCCAGTGCTGTTGTGCCTGTACATAGGGCGCCAAGGCACTGTGAAGAGCAGCAAGAGCTTTCAGGGCTGGGCCCTTCCTTGTGGGAGAAGGAGACGGACGTTTGCCTTTTCGGCAAGAGGCGCTGCCGCGGCCGAGCGCCATGAGATGTTGCGTCTCTGGGAAAGCACAGATCCCCACTGCTGTTGTGCCTGTAGATAGGGCGCCAAGGCACCGTGAAGAGCAGCAACAGCTTTCAAGGATGGGCCCTTCCTTGTGGGAGAAGGAGCCGGACGTTTGCCTTTTCGGCAAGAGGCGCTGCCGCGGCCGAGCGCCATGAGATCTTGCTTCTCTGGGAAATCAAAGATCCCCACTGCTGTTGTGCCTGTAGATAGGGCGCCAAGGCACCGTGAAGAGCAGCAAGAGCTTTCAAGGATGGGCCCTTCCTTGTGGGAGAAGGAGCCGGACGTTTGCCTTTTCGGCAAGAGGCTCTGCCGCGGCCGAGCGCCATGAGATGTTGCGTCTCTGGGAAAGCACAGATCCCCACTGCTGTTGTGCCTGTAGATAGGGCGCCAAGGCACCGTGAAGAGCAGCAAGAGCTTTCAGGGCTGGGCCCTTCCTTGTGGGAGAATGATGCGGACGTTGGCCTTTTCGGCAAGAGGCGCTGCCGCGGCCGAGCGCCATGAGATCTTGCGTCTCTGGGAAAGCACAGATCCCCACTGCTCTTCTGCCTGTAGATAGGGCACCAAGGCACCGTGAAGAGCAGCATGAGCTTTCAGGGCTGGGCCCTTCCTTGTGGGAGAAGGAGCCGGACGTTTGCCTTTTCGGCAAGAGGCTCTGCCGCGGCCGAGCGCCATGAGATGTTGCGTCTCTGGGAAAGCACAGATCCCCAGGGCTGTTGTGCCTGTAGATAGGGCGCCAAGGCACCGTGAAGAGCAGCATGAGCTTTCAGGGCTGGGCCCTTCCTTGTGGGAGAATGAGCCGGACGTTTGCCTGTTCGGCAAGAGGCTCTGTCGCGGCCGAGCGCAATGAGATGTTGCGTCTCTGGGAATTCACAGATCCCCAGTGCTGTTGTGCCTGTAGATAGGGCGCCAAGGCACCGTGAAGAGCAGCAACAGCTTTGAGGGCTGAGCCCTTCCTTGTGGGAGAAGGAGCCGGACGTTTTCCTGTTCGGCAAGAGGCTCTGCTGCGGCCGAGCGCCATGAGATGTTGCGTCTCTGGGAAAGCACAGATCCCCACTGCTGTTGTGCCTGTAGATAGGGCGCCAAGGCACCGTGAAGAGCAGCAAGAGCTTTCAGGGCCGGGCCCTTCCTTGTGGGAGAAGGAGCCGGACGTTTGCCTTTTCGGCAAGAGGCTCTGCCGCGGCCGAGCGCCATGAGATCTTGCGTCTCTGGAAAAGCACAGATCCCCACTGCTGTTGTGCCTGTAGATAGGGCGCCAAGGCACCGTGAAGAGCAGCAAGAGCTTTCAGGGCCGGGCCCTTCCTTGTGGGAGAAGGAGCCGGACGTTTGCCTTTTCGGCAAGAGGCTCTACCGCGGCCGAGCGCCATGAGATGTTATGTCTCTGGGAAAGCACAGATCCCCACTGCTCTTCTGCCTGTAGATAGGGCGCCAAGGCACCGTGAAGAGCAGCAAGAGCTTTCAGGGCTGGGCCCTTCCTTGTGGGAGAAGGAGCCGGACGTTTGCCTTTTCGGCAAGAGGCTCTGCCGCGTCCGAGCGCCATGAGATGTTACGTCTCTGGGAAAGCACAGATCCCCACTGCTGTTGTGCCTGTAGATAGGGCGCCAAGGCACCGTGAAGAGCAGCAAGAGCTTACAGGGCTGGGCCCTTCCTTGTGGGAGAAGGAGCCGGACGTTTGCCTTTTCGGCAAGAGGCTCTGCCGCGGCCGAGCGCCATGAGATGCTGCGTCTCTGGGAAAGCACAGATCCCCACTGCTGTTGTGCCTGTAGATAGGGTGCCAAGGCACCGTGAAGAGCAGCAACAGCTTTCAGGGCTGGGCCCTTCCTTGTGGGAGAAGGAGCCGGACGTTTGCCTTTTCGGCAAGAGGCGCTGCCGCGGCCGAGCGCCATGAGATCTTGCGTCTCTGGGAAAGCACAGATCCCCAGGGCTGTTGTGCCTGTAGATAGGGCGCCAAGGCACCGTGAAGAGCAGCAACAGCTTTCAGGGCTGGGCCCTTCCTTGTGGGAGAAGGAGCCGGACGTTTGCCTTTTCGGCAAGAGGCGCTGCCGCGGCCGAGCGCCATGAGATCTTGCGTCTCTGGGAAAGCACAGATCCCCAGGGCTGTTGTGCCTGTAGATAGGGCACCAAGGCACCGTGAAGGGCAGCAACAGCTTTCAGGGCCGGGCCCTTCCTTGTGGGAGAATGAGCTGGACGTTTGCCTTTTCGGCAAGAGGCGCTGCCGCGGCCGAGCGCCATGAGATCTTGCGTCTCTGGAAAAGCACAGATCCCCAGGGCTGTTGTGCCTGTAGATAGGGCGCCAAGGCACCGTGAAGAGCAGCAACAGCTTACAGGGCTGGGCCCTTCCTTGTGGGAGAAGGAGCCGGACGTTTGCCTTTTCGGCAAGAGGCTCTGCCGCGGCCGAGCGCCATGAGATGTTGCGTCTGTGGGAAAGCACAGATCCCCAGTGCTGTTGTGCCTGTAGATAGGGCGCCAAGGCACCGTGATGAGCAGCAAGAGCTTTGAGGGCTGGGCCCTTCCTTGTGGGAGAAGGAGCCGGACGTTTGCCTTTTCGGCAAGAGGCTCTGCCGCGGCCGAGCACCATGAAATCTTGCGTCTCTGGGAAAGGACAGATCCCCACTGCTGTTGTGCCTGTACATAGGGCGCCAAGGCACCGTGAAGAGCAGCAAGAGCTTACAGGGCTGGGCCCTTCCTTGTGGGAGAATGATGCGGACGTTTGCCTTTTCGGCAAGAGGCGCTGCCGCGGCCGAGCGCCATGAGATCTTGCGTCTCTGGGAAAGCACAGATCCCCACTGCTCTTCTGCCTGTAGATAGGGCACCAAGGCACCGTGAAGAGCAGCATGAGCTTTCAGGGCTGGGCCCTTCCTTGTGGGAGAAGGAGCCGGACGTTTGCCTTTTCGGCAAGAGGCTCTGCCGCGGCCGAGCGCCATGAGATGTTGCGTCTCTGGGAATTCACAGATCCCCAGTGCTGTTGTGCCTGTAGATAGGGCGCCAAGGCACCGTGAAGAGCAGCAAGAGCTTTGACGGCTGAGCCCTTCCTTGTGGGAGAAGGAGCCGGACGTTTTCCTTTTCGGCAATAGGCTCTGCTGCGGCCGAGCGCCATGAGATGTTGCGTCTCTGGGAAAGCACAGATCCCCACTGCTGTTGTGCCTGTAGATAGGGCGCCAAGGCACCGTGAAGAGCAGCAAGAGCTTACAGGGCTGGGCCCTTCCTTGTGGGAGAAGGAGCCGGACGTTTGCCTTTTCGGCAAGAGGCTCTGCCGCGGCCGAGCGCCATGAGATCTTGCGTCTCTGGGAAAGCACAGATCCCCAGTGCTGTTGTGCCTGTACATAGGGCGCCAAGGCACTGTGAAGAGCAGCAAGAGCTTTCAGGGCTGGGCCCTTCCTTGTGGGAGAAGGAGACGGACGTTTGCCTTTTCGGCAAGAGGCGCTGCCGCGGCCGAGCGCCATGAGATGTTGCGTCTCTGGGAAAGCACAGATCCCCACTGCTGTTGTGCCTGTAGATAGGGCGCCAAGGCACCGTGAAGAGCAGCAACAGCTTTCAAGGATGGGCCCTTCCTTGTGGGAGAAGGAGCCGGACGTTTGCCTTTTCGGCAAGAGGCGCTGCCGCGGCCGAGCGCCATGAGATCTTGCTTCTCTGGGAAATCAAAGATCCCCACTGCTGTTGTGCCTGTAGATAGGGCGCCAAGGCACCGTGAAGAGCAGCAAGAGCTTTCAAGGATGGGCCCTTCCTTGTGGGAGAAGGAGCCGGACGTTTGCCTTTTCGGCAAGAGGCTCTGCCGCGGCCGAGCGCCATGAGATGTTGCGTCTCTGGGAAAGCACAGATCCCCACTGCTGTTGTGCCTGTAGATAGGGCGCCAAGGCACCGTGAAGAGCAGCAAGAGCTTTCAGGGCTGGGCCCTTCCTTGTGGGAGAATGATGCGGACGTTGGCCTTTTCGGCAAGAGGCGCTGCCGCGGCCGAGCGCCATGAGATCTTGCGTCTCTGGGAAAGCACAGATCCCCACTGCTCTTCTGCCTGTAGATAGGGCACCAAGGCACCGTGAAGAGCAGCATGAGCTTTCAGGGCTGGGCCCTTCCTTGTGGGAGAAGGAGCCGGACGTTTGCCTGTTCGGCAAGAGGCTCTGCCGCGGCCGAGCGCAATGAGTTGTTGCGTCTCTGGGAATTCACAGATCCCCAGTGCTGTTGTGCCTGTAGATAGGGCGCCAAGGCACCGTGAAGAGCAGCAAGAGCTTTCAGGGCTGGGCCCATCCTTGTGGGAGAAGGAGCCGGACGTTTGCCTTTTCGGCAAGAGGCTCTGCCGCGGCCGAGCGCCATGAGATGTTGCGTCTCTGGGAAAGCACAGATCCCCAGGGCTGTTGTGCCTGTAGATAGGGCGCCAAGGCACCGTGAAGAGCAGCATGAGCTTTCAGGGCTGGGCCCTTCCTTGTGGGAGAATGAGCCGGACGTTTGCCTGTTCGGCAAGAGGTTCTGCCGCGGCCGAGCGCCATGAGATGTTGCGTCTCTGGGAATTCACAGATCCCCAGTGCTGTTGTGCCTGTAGATAGGGCGCCAAGGCACCGTGAAGAGCAGCAAGAGCTTTGAGGGCTGAGCCCTTCCTTGTGGGAGAAGGAGCCGGACGTTTTCCTGTTCGGCAAGAGGCTCTGCTGCGGCCGAGCGCCATGAGATGTTGCGTCTCTGGGAAAGCACAGATCCCCACTGCTGTTGTGCCTGTAGATAGGGCGCCAAGGCACCGTGAAGAGCAGCAACAGCTTTCAGGGCTGGGCCCTTCCTTGTGGGAGAAGGAGCCGGACGTTTGCCTTTTCTGCAAGAGGCTCTGCCGCGGCCGAGCGCCATGAGATCTTGCGTCTCTGGAAAAGCACAGATCCCCAGGGCTGTTGTGCCTGTAGATAGGGCGCCAAGGCACCGTGAAGAGCAGCAACAGCTTACAGGGCCGGGCCCTTCCTTGTGGGAGAAGGAGCCGGACGTTTGCCTTTTCGGCAAGAGGCTCTACCGCGGCCGAGCGCCATGAGATGTTATGTCTCTGGGAAAGCACAGATCCCCACTGCTGTTGTGCCTGTAGATAGGGCGCCAAGGCACCGTGAAGAGCAGCAAGAGCTTTCAGGGCTGGGCCCTTCCTTGTGGGAGAAGGAGCCGGACGTTTGCCTTTTCGGCAAGAGGCTCTGCCGCGGCCGAGCGCCATGAGATGTTGCGTCTCTGGGAAAGCACAGATTCCCACTGCTGTTGTGCCTGTAGATAGGGTGCCAAGGCACCGTGAAGAGCAGCAAGAGCTTTCAAGGATGGGCCCTTCCTTGTGGGAGAAGGAGCCGGACGTTTGCCTTTTCGGCAAGAGGCGCTGCCGCGGCCGAGCGCCATGAGATGTTGCGTCTCTGGGAAAGCACAGATCCCCACTGCTCTTCTGCCTGTAGATAGGGCGCCAAGGCACCGTGAAGAGCAGCAACAGCTTTCAGGGCTGGGCCCTTCCTTGTGGGAGAAGGAGCCGGACGTTTGCCTTTTCGGCAAGAGGCGCTGCCGCGGCCGAGCGCCATGAGATCTTGCGTCTCTGGGAAAGCACAGATCCCCACTACTGTTGTGCCTGTAGATAGGGCACCAAGGCACCGTGAAGGGCAGCAACAGCTTTCAGGGCCGGGCCCTTCCTTGTGGGAGAAGGAGCTGGACGTTTGCCTTTTCGGCAAGAGGCGCTGCCGCGGCCGAGCGCCATGAGATCTTGCGTCTCTGGGAAAGCACAGATCCCCACTGCTGTTGTGCCTGTAGATAGGGCGCCAAGGCACCGTGAAGAGCAGCAACAGCTTTCAAGGATGGGCCCTTCCTTGTGGGAGAAGGAGCCGGACGTTTGCCTTTTCGGCAAGAGGCTCTGCCGCGGCCGAGCGCCATGAGATCTTGCTTCTCTGGGAAATCAAAGATCCCCACTGCTGTTGTGCCTGTAGATAGGGCGCCAAGGCACCGTGAAGAGCAGCAAGAGCTTTCAAGGATGGGCCCTTCCTTGTGGGAGAAGGAGCCGGACGTTTGCCTTTTCGGCAAGAGGCTCTGCCGCGGCCGAGCGCCATGAGATGTTGCGTCTCTGGGAAAGCACAGATCCCCACTGCTCTTCTGCCTGTAGATAGGGCGCCAAGGCACCGTGAAGAGCAGCAAGAGCTTACAGGGCTGGGCCCTTCCTTGTGGGAGAATGATGCGGACGTTGGCCTTTTCGGCAAGAGGCGCTGCCGCGGCCGAGCGCCATGAGATCTTGCGTCTCTGGGAAAGCACAGATCCCCACTGCTCTTCTGCCTGTAGATAGGGCACCAAGGCACCGTGAAGAGCAGCATGAGCTTTCAGGGCTGGGCCCTTCCTTGTGGGAGAAGGAGCCGGACGTTTGCCTTTTCGGCAAGAGGCGCTGCCGCGGCCGAGCGCCATGAGATGTTGCGTCTCTGGGAAAGCACAGATCCCCACTGCTCTTCTGCCTGTAGATAGGGCGCCAAGGCACCGTGAAGAGCAGCAACAGCTTTCAGGGCTGGGCCCTTCCTTGTGGGAGAAGGAGCCGGACGTTTGCCTGTTCGGCAAGAGGTTCTGCCGCGGCCGAGCGCAATGAGATGTTGCGTCTCTGGGAATTCACAGATCCCCAGTGCTGTTGTGCCTGTAGATAGGGCGCCAAGGCACCGTGAAGAGCAGCAAGAGCTTTGAGGGCTGAGCCCTTCCTTGTGGGAGAAGGAGCCGGACGTTTTCCTGTTCGGCAAGAGGCTCTGCTGCGGCCGAGCGCCATGAGATGTTGCGTCTCTGGGAAAGCACAGATCCCCACTGCTGTTGTGCCTGTAGATAGGGCGCCAAGGCACCGTGAAGAGCAGCAACAGCTTTCAGGGCTGGGCCCTTCCTTGTGGGAGAAGGAGCCGGACGTTTGCCTTTTCTGCAAGAGGCTCTGCCGCGGCCGAGCGCCATGAGATCTTGCGTCTCTGGAACAGCACAGATCCCCAGGGCTGTTGTGCCTGTAGATAGGGCGCCAAGGCACCGTGAAGAGCAGCAACAGCTTACAGGGCCGGGCCCTTCCTTGTGGGAGAAGGAGCCGGACGTTTGCCTTTTCGGCAAGAGGCTCTACCGCGGCCGAGCGCCATGAGATGTTATGTCTCTGGGAAAGCACAGATCCCCACTGCTGTTGTGCCTGTAGATAGGGCGCCAAGGCACCGTGAAGAGCAGCAAGAGCTTTCAGGGCTGGGCCCTTCCTTGTGGGAGAAGGAGCCGGACGTTTGCCTTTTCGGCAAGAGGCTCTGCCGCGTCCGAGCGCCATGAGATGTTACATCTCTGGGAAAGCACAGATCCCCACTGCTGTTGTGCCTGTAGATAGGGCGCCAAGGCACCGTGAAGAGCAGCAAGAGCTTACAGGGCTGGGCCCTTCCTTGTGGGAGAATGATGCGGACGTTTGCCTTTTCGGCAAGAGGCGCTGCCGCGGCCGAGCGCCATGAGATCTTGCGTCTCTGGGAAAGCACAGATCCCCACTGCTCTTCTGCCTGTAGATAGGGCACCAAGGCACCGTGAAGAGCAGCATGAGCTTTCAGGGCTGGGCCCTTCCTTGTGGGAGAAGGAGCCGGACGTTTGCCTGTTCGGCAAGAGGCTCTGCCGCGGCCGAGCGCCATGAGATGTTGCGTCTCTGGGAATTCACAGATCCCCAGTGCTGTTGTGCCTGTAGATAGGGCGCCAAGGCACCGTGAAGAGCAGCAAGAGCTTTGACGGCTGAGCCCTTCCTTGTGGGAGAAGGAGCCGGACGTTTTCCTTTTCGGCAATAGGCTCTGCTGCGGCCGAGCGCCATGAGATGTTGCGTCTCTGGGAAAGCACAGATCCCCACTGCTGTTCTGCCTGTAGATAGGGCGCCAAGGCACCGTGAAGGGCAGCAACAGCTTTCAGGGCTGGGCCCTTCCTTGTGGGAGAAGGAGCCGGACGTTTGCCTTTTCGGCAAGAGGCTCTGCCGCGACCGAGCGCCATGAGATGTTGCGTCTCTGGGAAAGCACAGATCCCCACTGCTGTTGTGCCTGTAGATAGGGTGCCAAGGCACCGTGAAGAGCAGCAAGAGCTTACAGGGCTGGGCCCTTCCTTGTGGGAGAAGGAGCCGGACGTTTGCCTTTTCGGCAAGAGGCTCTGCCGCGGCCGAGCGCCATGAGATGTTGCGTCTCTGGGAAAGCACAGATCCCCAGTGCTGTTGTGCCTGTACATAGGGCGCCAAGGCACCGTGAAGAGCAGCAAGAGCTTTCAGGGCTGGGCCCTTCCTTGTGGGAGAAGGAGCCGGACGTTTGCCTTTTCGGCAAGAGGCGCTGCCGCGGCCGAGCGCCATGAGATGTTGCGTCTCTGGGAAAGCACAGATCCCCACTGCTGTTGTGCCTGTAGATAGGGCGCCAAGGCACCGTGAAGAGCAGCAACAGCTTTCAAGGATGGGCCCTTCCTTGTGGGAGAAGGAGCCGGACGTTTGCCTTTTAGGCAAGAGGCGCTGCCGCGGCCGAGCGCCATGAGATCTTGCTTCTCTGGGAAATCAAAGATCCCCACTGCTGTTGTGCCTGTAGATAGGGCGCCAAGGCACCGTGAAGAGCAGCAAGAGCTTTCAAGGATGGGCCCTTCCTTGTGGGAGAAGGAGCCGGACGTTTGCCTTTTCGGCAAGAGGCTCTGCCGCGGCCGAGCGCCATGAGATGTTGCGTCTCTGGGAAAGCACAGATCCCCACTGCTGTTGTGCCTGTAGATAGGGCGCCAAGGCACCGTGAAGAGCAGCAAGAGCTTACAGGGCTGGGCCCTTCCTTGTGGGAGAATGATGCGGACGTTGGCCTTTTCGGCAAGAGGCGCTGCCGCGGCCGAGCGCCATGAGATCTTGCGTCTCTGGGAAAGCACAGATCCCCACTGCTCTTCTGCCTGTAGATAGGGCACCAAGGCACCGTGAAGAGCAGCATGAGCTTTCAGGGCTGGGCCCTTCCTTGTGGGAGAAGGAGCCGGACGTTTGCCTGTTCGGCAAGAGGCTCTGCCGCGGCCGAGCGCAATGAGATGTTGCGTCTCTGGGAAAGCACAGATCCCCAGTGCTGTTGTGCCTGTAGATAGGGCGCCAAGGCACCGTGAAGAGCAGCAAGAGCTTTCAGGGCTGGGCCCATCCTTGTGGGAGAAGGAGCCGGACGTTTGCCTTTTCGGCAAGAGGCTCTGCCGCGGCCGAGCGCCATGAGATGTTGCGTCTCTGGGAAAGCACAGATCCCCAGGGCTGTTGTGCCTGTAGATAGGGCGCCAAGGCACCGTGAAGAGCAGCATGAGCTTTCAGGGCTGGGCCCTTCCTTGTGGGAGAATGAGCCGGACGTTTGCCTGTTCGGCAAGAGGCTCTGCCGCGGCCGAGCGCAATGAGATGTTGCGTCTCTGGGAATTCACAGATCCCCAGTGCTGTTGTGCCTGTAGATAGGGCGCCAAGGCACCGTGAAGAGCAGCAAGAGCTTTGAGGGCTGAGCCCTTCCTTGTGGGAGAAGGAGCCGGACGTTTTCCTGTTCGGCAAGAGGCTCTGCTGCGGCCGAGCGCCATGAGATGTTGCGTCTCTGGGAAAGCACAGATCCCCACTGCTGTTGTGCCTGTAGATAGGGCGCCAAGGCACCGTGAAGAGCAGCAACAGCTTTCAGGGCTGGGCCCTTCCTTGTGCGAGAAGGAGCCGGACGTTTGCCTTTTCTGCAAGAGGCTCTGCCGCGGCCGAGCGCCATGAGATCTTGCGTCTCTGGAAAAGCACAGATCCCCAGGGCTGTTGTGCCTGTAGATAGGGCACCAAGGCACCGTGAAGGGCAGCAACAGCTTTCAGGGCCGGGCCCTTCCTTGTGGGAGAAGGAGCTGGACGTTTGCCTTTTCGGCAAGAGGCGCTGCCGCGGCCGAGCGCCATGAGATCTTGCGTCTCTGGGAAAGCACAGATCCCCACTGCTGTTGTGCCTGTAGATAGGGTGCCAAGGCACCGTGAAGAGCAGCAACAGCTTTCAAGGATGGGCCCTTCCTTGTGGGAGAAGGAGCCGGACGTTTGCCTTTTCGGCAAGAGGCGCTGCCGCGGCCGAGCGCCATGAGATCTTGCTTCTCTGGGAAATCAAAGATCCCCACTGCTGTTGTGCCTGTAGATAGGGCGCCAAGGCACCGTGAAGAGCAGCAAGAGCTTTCAAGGATGGGCCCTTCCTTGTGGGAGAAGGAGCCGGACGTTTGCCTTTTCGGCAAGAGGCTCTGCCGCGGCCGAGCGCCATGAGATGTTGCGTCTCTGGGAAAGCACAGATCCCCACTGCTGTTGTGCCTGTAGATAGGGCGCCAAGGCACCGTGAAGAGCAGCAAGAGCTTACAGGGCTGGGCCCTTCCTTGTGGGAGAATGATGCGGACGTTGGCCTTTTCGGCAAGAGGCGCTGCCGCGGCCGAGCGCCATGAGATCTTGCGTCTCTGGGAAAGCACAGATCCCCACTGCTCTTCTGCCTGTAGATAGGGCACCAAGGCACCGTGAAGAGCAGCATGAGCTTTCAGGGCTGGGCCCTTCCTTGTGGGAGAAGGAGCCGGACGTTTGCCTGTTCGGCAAGAGGCTCTGCCGCGGCCGAGCGCAATGAGTTGTTGCGTCTCTGGGAATTCACAGATCCCCAGTGCTGTTGTGCCTGTAGATAGGGCGCCAAGGCACCGTGAAGAGCAGCAAGAACTTTCAGGGCTGGGCCCATCCTTGTGGGAGAAGGAGCCGGACGTTTGCCTTTTCGGCAAGAGGCTCTGCCGCGGCCGAGCGCCATGAGATGTTGCGTCTCTGGGAAAGCACAGATCCCCAGTGCTGTTGTGCCTGTAGATAGGGCGCCAAGGCACCGTGAAGAGCAGCATGAGCTTTCAGGGCTGGGCCCTTCCTTGTGGGAGAATGAGCCGGACGTTTGCCTGTTCGGCAAGAGGTTCTGCCGCGGCCGAGCGCAATGAGATGTTGCGTCTCTGGGAATTCACAGATCCCCAGTGCTGTTGTGCCTGTAGATAGGGTGCCAAGGCACCGTGAAGAGCAGCAAGAGCTTTGAGGGCTGAGCCCTTCCTTGTGGGAGAAGGAGCCGGACGTTTTCCTGTTCGGCAAGAGGCTCTGCTGCGGCCGAGCGCCATGAGATGTTGCGTCTCTGGGAAAGCACAGATCCCCACTGCTGTTGTGCCTGTAGATAGGGCGCCAAGGCACCGTGAAGAGCAGCAAAAGCTTTCAGGGCTGGGCCCTTCCTTGTGGGAGAAGGAGCCGGACGTTTGCCTTTTCTGCAAGAGGCTCTGCCGCGGCCGAGCGCCATGAGATCTTGCGTCTCTGGAAAAGCACAGGTCCCCAGGGCTGTTGTGCCTGTAGATAGGGCGCCAAGGCACCGTGAAGAGCAGCAAGAGCTTTCAAGGATGGGCCCTTCCTTGTGGGAGAAGGAGCCGGACGTTTGCCTTTTCGGCAAGAGGCGCTGCCGCGGCCGAGCGCCATGAGATGTTGCGTCTCTGGGAAAGCACAGATCCCCACTGCTCTTCTGCCTGTAGATAGGGCGCCAAGGCACCGTGAAGAGCAGCAAGAGCTTTCAGGGCTGGGCCCTTCCTTGTGGGAGAAGGAGCCGGACGTTTGCCTTTTCGGCAAGAGGCGCTGCCGCGGCCGAGCGCCATGAGATCTTGCGTCTCTGGGAAAGCACAGATCCCCAGGGCTGTTGTGCCTGTAGATAGGGCACCAAGGCACCGTGAAGGGCAGCAACAGCTTTCAGGGCCGGGCCCTTCCTTGTGGGAGAAGGAGCTGGACGTTTGCCTTTTCGGCAAGAGGCGCTGCCGCGGCCGAGCGCCATGAGATCTTGCGTCTCTGGGAAAGCACAGATCCCCACTGCTGTTGTGCCTGTAGATAGGGCGCCAAGGCACCGTGAAGAGCAGCAACAGCTTTCAAGGATGGGCCCTTCCTTGTGGGAGAAGGAGCCGGACGTTTGCCTTTTCGGCAAGAGGCGCTGCCGCGGCCGAGCGCCATGAGATCTTGCTTCTCTGGGAAATCAAAGATCCCCACTGCTGTTGTGCCTGTAGATAGGGCGCCAAGGCACCGTGAAGAGCAGCAAGAGCTTACAGGGCTGGGCCCTTCCTTGTGGGAGAATGATGCGGACGTTGGCCTTTTCGGCAAGAGGCGCTGCCGCGGCCGAGCGCCATGAGATCTTGCGTCTCTGGGAAAGCACAGATCCCCACTGCTCTTCTGCCTGTAGATAGGGCACCAAGGCACCGTGAAGAGCAGCATGAGCTTTCAGGGCTGGGCCCTTCCTTGTGGGAGAAGGAGCCGGACGTTTGCCTGTTCGGCAAGAGGCTCTGCCGCGGCCGAGCGCCATGAGATCTTGCGTCTCTGGGAATTCACAGATCCCCAGTGCTGTTGTGCCTGTAGATAGGGCGCCAAGGCACCGTGAAGAGCAGCAAGAGCTTTCAGGGCTGGGCCCATCCTTGTGGGAGAAGGAGCCGGACGTTTGCCTTTTCGGCAAGAGGCTCTGCCGCGGCCGAGCGCCATGAGATGTTGCGTCTCTGGGAAAGCACAGATCCCCAGGGCTGTTGTGCCTGTAGATAGGGCGCCAAGGCACCGTGAAGAGCAGCATGAGCTTTCAGGGCTGGGCCCTTCCTTGTGGGAGAATGAGCCGGACGTTTGCCTGTTCGGCAAGAGGCTCTGTCGCGGCCGAGCGCAATGAGATGTTGCGTCTCTGGGAATTCACAGATCCCCAGTGCTGTTGTGCCTGTAGATAGGGCGCCAAGGCACCGTGAAGAGCAGCAAGAGCTTTGAGGGCTGAGCCCTTCCTTGTGGGAGAAGGAGCCGGACGTTTTCCTGTTCGGCAAGAGGCTCTGCTGCGGCCGAGCGCCATGAGATGTTGCGTCTCTGGGAAAGCACAGATCCCCACTGCTGTTGTGCCTGTAGATAGGGCGCCAAGGCACCGTGAAGAGCAGCAAGAGCTTTCAGGGCTGGGCCCTTCCTTGTGGGAGAAGGAGCCGGACGTTTGCCTTTTCGGCAAGAGGCTCTGCCGCGGCCGAGCGCCATGAGATCTTGCGTCTCTGGAAAAGCACAGATCCCCACTGCTGTTGTGCCTATAGATAGGGCGCCAAGGCACCGTGAAGAGCAGCAAGAGCTTTCAGGGCCGGGCCCTTCCTTGTGGGAGAAGGAGCCGGACGTTTGCCTTTTCGGCAAGAGGCTCTACCGCGGCCGAGCGCCATGAGATGTTATGTCTCTGGGAAAGCACAGATCCCCACTGCTGTTGTGCCTGTAGATAGGGCGCCAAGGCACCGTGAAGAGCAGCAAGAGCTTTCAGGGCTGGGCCCTTCCTTGTGGGAGAAGGAGCCGGACGTTTGCCTTTTCGGCAAGAGGCTCTGCCGCGTCCGAGCGCCATGAGATGTTACGTCTCTGGGAAAGCACAGATCCCCACTGCTGTTGTGCCTGTAGATAGGGCGCCAAGGCACCGTGAAGAGCAGCAAGAGCTTACAGGGCTGGGCCCTTCCTTGTGGGAGAAGGAGCCGGACGTTTGCCTTTTCGGCAAGAGGCTCTGCCGCGGCCGAGCGCCATGAGATGTTGCGTCTCTGGGAAAGCACAGATCCCCACTGCTGTTGTGCCTGTAGATAGGGTGCCAAGGCACCGTGAAGAGCAGCAAGAGCTT
Source organism: Harpia harpyja (assembly GCF_026419915.1). Taxonomy (NCBI): domain Eukaryota; kingdom Metazoa; phylum Chordata; class Aves; order Accipitriformes; family Accipitridae; genus Harpia; species Harpia harpyja. The sequence continues at coordinate 12,085 of NW_026293195.1, read as the reverse complement.
TCAAGGATGGGCCCTTCCTTGTGGGAGAAGGAGCCGGACGTTTGCCTTTTCGGCAAGAGGCGCTGCCGCGGCCGAGCGCCATGAGATCTTGCGTCTCTGGGAAAGCACAGATCCCCAGGGCTGTTGTGCCTGTAGATAGGGCACCAAGGCACCGTGAAGGGCAGCAACAGCTTTCAGGGCCGGGCCCTTCCTTGTGGGAGAAGGAGCTGGACGTTTGCCTTTTCGGCAAGAGGCGCTGCCGCGGCCGAGCGCCATGAGATCTTGCGTCTCTGGAAAAGCACAGATCCCCAGGGCTGTTGTGCCTGTAGATAGGGCGCCAAGGCACCGTGAAGAGCAGCAACAGCTTACAGGGCTGGGCCCTTCCTTGTGGGAGAAGGAGCCGGACGTTTGCCTTTTCGGCAAGAGGCTCTGCCGCGGCCGAGCGCCATGAGATGTTGCGTCTCTGGGAAAGCACAGATCCCCAGTGCTGTTGTGCCTGTAGATAGGGCGCCAAGGCACCGTGATGAGCAGCAAGAGCTTTGAGGGCTGGGCCCTTCCTTGTGGGAGAAGGAGCCGGACGTTTGCCTTTTCGGCAAGAGGCTCTGCCGCGGCCGAGCACCATGAAATCTTGCGTCTCTGGGAAAGCACAGATCCCCACTGCTGTTGTGCCTGTAGATAGGGCGCCAAGGCACCGTGAAGAGCAGCAAGAGCTTACAGGGCTGGGCCCTTCCTTGTGGGAGAATGATGCGGACGTTTGCCTTTTCGGCAAGAGGCGCTGCCGCGGCCGAGCGCCATGAGATCTTGCGTCTCTGGGAAAGCACAGATCCCCACTGCTCTTCTGCCTGTAGATAGGGCACCAAGGCACCGTGAAGAGCAGCATGAGCTTTCAGGGCTGGGCCCTTCCTTGTGGGAGAAGGAGCCGGACGTTTGCCTGTTCGGCAAGAGGCTCTGCCGCGGCCGAGCGCCATGAGATGTTGCGTCTCTGGGAATTCACAGATCCCCAGTGCTGTTGTGCCTGTAGATAGGGCGCCAAGGCACCGTGAAGAGCAGCAAGAGCTTTGACGGCTGAGCCCTTCCTTGTGGGAGAAGGAGCCGGACGTTTTCCTTTTCGGCAATAGGCTCTGCTGCGGCCGAGCGCCATGAGATGTTGCGTCTCTGGGAAAGCACAGATCCCCACTGCTGTTCTGCCTGTAGATAGGGCGCCAAGGCGCCGTGAAGGGCAGCAACAGCTTTCAGGGCTGGGCCCTTCCTTGTGGGAGAAGGAGCCGGACGTTTGCCTTTTCGGCAAGAGGCTCTGCCGCGGCCGAGCGCCATGAGATGTTGCGTCTCTGGGAAAGCACAGATCCCCACTGCTGTTGTGCCTGTAGATAGGGCGCCAAGGCACCGTGAAGAGCAGCAAGAGCTTACAGGGCTGGGCCCTTCCTTGTGGGAGAAGGAGCCGGACGTTTGCCTTTTCGGCAAGAGGCTCTGCCGCGGCCGAGCGCCATGAGATGTTGCGTCTCTGGGAAAGCACAGATCCCCAGTGCTGTTGTGCCTGTACATAGGGCGCCAAGGCACCGTGAAGAGCAGCAAGAGCTTTCAGGGCTGGGCCCTTCCTTGTGGGAGAAGGAGCCGGACGTTTGCCTTTTCGGCAAGAGGCGCTGCCGCGGCCGAGCGCCATGAGATGTTGCGTCTCTGGGAAAGCACAGATCCCCACTGCTGTTGTGCCTGTAGATAGGGCGCCAAGGCACCGTGAAGAGCAGCAACAGCTTTCAAGGATGGGCCCTTCCTTGTGGGAGAAGGAGCCGGACGTTTGCCTTTTCGGCAAGAGGCGCTGCCGCGGCCGAGCGCCATGAGATCTTGCTTCTCTGGGAAATCAAAGATCCCCACTGCTGTTGTTCCTGTAGATAGGGCGCCAAGGCACCGTGAAGAGCAGCAAGCGCTTTGAGGGCTGAGCCCTTCCTTGTGGGAGAAGGAGCCGGACATTTGCCTTTTCGGCAAGAGGCTCTGCTGCGGCCGAGCGCCATGAGATGTTGCGTCTCTGGGAAAGCACAGATCCCCACTGCTATTGTGCCTGTAGATAGGGCGCCAAGGCACCGTGAAGGGCAGCAACAGATTTCAGGGCTGGGCCCTTCCTTGTGGGAGAAGGAGCCGGACGTTTGCCTTTTCGGCAAGAGGCTCTACCGCGGCCGAGCGCCATGAGATGTTATGTCTCTGGGAAAGCACAGATCCCCACTGCTGTTGTGCCTGTAGATAGGGCGCCAAGGCACCGTGAAGAGCAGCAAGAGCTTTCAGGGCTGGGCCCTTCCTTGTGGGAGAAGGAGCCGGACGTTTGCCTTTTCGGCAAGAGGCTCTGCCGCGGCCGAGCGCCATGAGATGTTGCGTCTCTGGGAAAGCACAGATCCCCACTGCTGTTGTGCCTGTAGATAGGGTGCCAAGGCACCGTGAAGAGCAGCAAGAGCTTTCAAGGATGGGCCCTTCCTTGTGGGAGAAGGAGCCGGACGTTTGCCTTTTCGGCAAGAGGCGCTGCCGCGGCCGAGCGCCATGAGATCTTGCGTCTCTGGGAAAGCACAGATCCCCAGGGCTGTTGTGCCTGTAGATAGGGCACCAAGGCACCGTGAATGGCAGCAACAGCTTTCAGGGCCGGGCCCTTCCTTGTGGGAGAAGGAGCCGGACGTTTGCCTTTTCGGCAAGAGGCGCTGCCGCGGCCGAGCGCCATGAGATCTTGCGTCTCTGGGAAAGCACAGATCCCCAGGGCTGTTGTGCCTGTAGATAGGGCACCAAGGCACCGTGAATGGCAGCAACAGCTTTCAGGGCCGGGCCCTTCCTTGTGGGAGAAGGAGCTGGACGTTTGCCTTTTCGGCAAGAGGCGCTGCCGCGGCCGAGCGCCATGAGATCTTGCGTCTCTGGAAAAGCACAGATCCCCAGGGCTGTTGTGCCTGTAGATAGGGCGCCAAGGCACCGTGAAGAGCAGCAAGAGCTTACAGGGCTGGGCCCTTCCTTGTGGGAGAAGGAGCCGGACGTTTGCCTTTTCGGCAAGAGGCTCTGCCGCGGCCGAGCGCCATGAGATGTTGCGTCTCTGGGAAAGCACAGATCCCCAGTGCTGTTGTGCCTGTAGATAGGGCGCCAAGGCACCGTGATGAGCAGCAAGAGCTTTGAGGGCTGGGCCCTTCCTTGTGGGAGAAGGAGCCGGACGTTTGCCTTTTCGGCAAGAGGCTCTGCCGCGGCCGAGCACCATGAAATCTTGCGTCTCTGGGAAAGCACAGATCCCCACTGCTGTTGTGCCTGTAGATAGGGCGCCAAGGCACCGTGAAGAGCAGCAAGAGCTTACAGGGCTGGGCCCTTCCTTGTGGGAGAATGATGCGGACGTTTGCCTTTTCGGCAAGAGGCTCTGCCGCGGCCGAGCGCCATGAGATGTTGCGTCTCTGGGAAAGCACAGATCCCCACTGCTGTTGTGCCTGTAGATAGGGCGCCAAGGCACCGTGAAGAGCAGCAAGAGCTTACAGGGCTGGGCCCTTCCTTGTGGGAGAAGGAGCCGGACGTTTGCCTTTTCGGCAAGAGGCTCTGCCGCGGCCGAGCGCCATGAGATGTTGCGTCTCTGGGAAAGCACAGATGCCCACTGCTGTTGTGCCTGTAGATAGGGCGCCAAGGCACCGTGAAGAGCAGCAACAGCTTTCAGGGCTGGGTCCTTCCTTGTGGGAGAAGGAGCCGGACGTTTGCCTTTTCGGCAAGAGGTGCTGCCGCGGCCGAGCGCCATGAGATGTTGCGTCTCTGGGAAAGCACAGATCCCCACTGCTGTTGTGCCTGTAGATAGGGCGCCAAGGCACCGTGAAGAGCAGCAACAGCTTTCAAGGATGGGCCCTTCCTTGTGGGAGAAGGAGCCGGACGTTTGCCTTTTCGGCAAGAGGCGCTGCCGCGGCCGAGCGCCATGAGATCTTGCTTCTCTGGGAAAGCACAGATCCCCACTGCTGTTGTGCCTGTAGATAGGGCGCCAAGGCACCGTGAAGGGCAGCAAGAGCTTTCAAGGATGGGCCCTTCCTTGTGGGAGAAGGAGCCGGACGTTTGCCTTTTAGGCAAGAGGCGCTGCCGCGGCCGAGCGCCATGAGATCTTGCTTCTCTGGGAAAGCACAGATCCCCACTGCTGTTGTGCCTGTAGATAGGGTGCCAAGGCACCGTGAAGAGCAGCAAGAGCTTTCAAGGATGGGCCCTTCCTTGTGGGAGAAGGAGCCGGACGTTTGCCTTTTCGGCAAGAGGCTCTGCCGCGGCCGAGCGCCATGAGATGTTGCGTCTCTGGGAAAGCACAGATCCCCACTGCTCTTCTGCCTGTAGATAGGGCGCCAAGGCACCGTGAAGAGCAGCAACAGCTTTCAGGGCTGGGTCCTTCCTTGTGGGAGAAGGAGCCGGACGTTTGCCTTTTCGGCAAGAGGCGCTGCCGCGGCCGAGCGCCATGAGATCTTGCGTCTCTGGGAAAGCACAGATACCCACTGCTCTTCTGCCTGTAGATAGGGCACCAAGGCACCGTGAAGAGCAGCATGAGCTTTCAGGGCTGGGCCCTTCCTTGTGGGAGCAGGAGCCGGACGTTTGCCTTTTCGGCAAGAGGCGCTGCCGCGGCCGAGCGCCATGAGATGTTGCGTCTGTGGGAAAGCACAGATCCCCACTGCTCTTCTGCCTTTAGATAGGGCGCCAAGGCACCGTGAAGAGCAGCAACAGCTTTCAGGGCTGGGCCCTTCCTTGTGGGAGAAGGAGCCGGACGTTTGCCTTTTCGGCAAGAGGCGCTGCCGCGGCCGAGCGCCATGAGATCTTGCGTCTCTGGGAAAGCACAGATCCCCAGGGCTGTTGTGCCTGTAGATAGGGCACCAAGGCACCGTGAAGGGCAGCAACAGCTTTCAGGGCCGGGCCCTTCCTTGTGGGAGAAGGAGCTGGACGTTTGCCTTTTCGGCAAGAGGCGCTGCCGCGGCCGAGCGCCATGAGATCTTGCGTCTCTGGAAAAGCACAGATCCCCAGGGCTGTTGTGCCTGTAGATAGGGCGCCAAGGCACCGTGAAGAGCAGCAACAGCTTACAGGGCTGGGCCCTTCCTTGTGGGAGAAGGAGCCGGACGTTTGCCTTTTCGGCAAGAGGCTCTGCCGCGGCCGAGCGCCATGAGATATTGCGTCTCTGGGAAAGCACAGATCCCCACTGCTGTTGTGCCTGTAGATAGGGCGCCAAGGCACCGTGATGAGCAGCAAGAGCTTTGAGGGCTGGGCCCTTCCTTGTGGGAGAAGGAGCCGGACGTTTGCCTTTTCGGCAAGAGGCTCTGCCGCGGCCGAGCACCATGAAATCTTGCGTCTCTGGGAAAGGACAGATCCCCACTGCTGTTGTGCCTGTAGATAGGGCGCCAAGGCACCGTGAAGAGCAGCAAGAGCTTACAGGGCTGGGCCCTTCCTTGTGGGAGAATGATGCGGACGTTTGCCTTTTCGGCAAGAGGCGCTGCCGCGGCCGAGCGCCATGAGATCTTGCGTCTCTGGGAAAGCACAGATCCCCACTGCTCTTCTGCCTGTAGATAGGGCACCAAGGCACCGTGAAGAGCAGCATGAGCTTTCAGGGCTGGGCCCTTCCTTGTGGGAGAAGGAGCCGGACGTTTGCCTGTTCGGCAAGAGGCTCTGCCGCGGCCGAGCGCCATGAGATGTTGCGTCTCTGGGAATTCACAGATCCCCAGTGCTGTTGTGCCTGTAGATAGGGCGCCAAGGCACCGTGAAGAGCAGCAAGAGCTTTCACGGCTGAGCCCTTCCTTGTGGGAGAAGGAGCCGGACGTTTTCCTTTTCGGCAAGAGGCTCTGCTGCGGCCGAGCGCCATGAGATGTTGCGTCTCTGGGAAAGCACAGATCCCCACTGCTGTTCTGCCTGTAGATAGGGCGCCAAGGCGCCGTGAAGGGCAGCAACAGCTTTCAGGGCTGGGCCCTTCCTTGTGGGAGAAGGAGCCGGACGTTTGCCTTTTCGGCAAGAGGCTCAGCCGCGGCCGAGCGCCATGAGATGTTGCGTCTCTGGGAAAGCACAGATCCCCACTGCTGTTGTGCCTGTAGATAGGGCGCCAAGGCACCGTGAAGAGCAGCAAGAGCTTACAGGGCTGGGCCCTTCCTTGTGGGAGAAGGAGCCGGACGTTTGCCTTTTCGGCAAGAGGCTCTGCCGCGGCCGAGCGCCATGAGATGTTGCGTCTCTGGGAAAGCACAGATCCCCAGTGCTGTTGTGCCTGTACATAGGGCGCCAAGGCACCGTGAAGAGCAGCAACAGCTTTCAGGGCTGGGCCCTTCCTTGTGGGAGAAGGAGCCGGACGTTTGCCTTTTCGGCAAGAGGCGCTGCCGCGGCCGAGCGCCATGAGATGTTGCGTCTCTGGGAAAGCACAGATCCCCACTGCTGTTGTGCCTGTAGATAGGGCGCCAAGGCACCGTGAAGAGCAGCAACAGCTTTCAAGGATGGGCCCTTCCTTGTGGGAGAATGATGCGGACGTTTGCCTTTTCGGCAAGAGGCGCTGCCGCGGCCGAGCGCCATGAGATCTTGCTTCTCTGGGAAATCAAAGACCCCACTGCTGTTGTGCCTGTAGATAGGGCGCCAAGGCACCGTGAAGAGCAGCAAGCGCTTTGAGGGCTGAGCCCTTCCTTGTGGGAGAAGGAGCCGGACGTTTTCCTTTTCGGCAAGAGGCTCTGCTGAGGCCGAGCGCCATGAGATGTTGCGTCTCTGGGAAAGCACAGATCCCCACTGCTGTTGTGCCTGTAGATAGGGCGCCAAGGCACCGTGAAGGGCAGCAACAGATTTCAGGGCTGGGCCCTTCCTTGTGGGAGAAGGAGCCGGACGTTTGCCTTTTCGGCAAGAGGCTCTGCCGCGGCCGAGCGCCATGAGATGTTGCGTCTCTGGGAAAGCACAGATCCCCAGGGCTGTTGTGCCTGCAGATAGGGCGCCAAGGCACCGTGAAGAGCAGCAACAGCTTTCAGGGCTGGGCCCTTCCTTGTGGGAGAAGGAGCCGGACGTTTGCCTTTTCGGCAAGAGGCTCTGACGCGGCCGAGCGCCATGAGATGTTGCGTCTCTGGGAAAGCACAGATCCCCACTGCTATTGTGCCTGTACATAGGGCGCCAAGGCACCGTGAAGAGCAGCAAGAGCTTTCAAGGATGGGCCCTTCCTTGTGGGAGAAGGAGCCGGACGTTTGCCTTTTCGGCAAGAGGCGCTGCCGCGGCCGAGCGCCATGAGATCTTGCTTCTCTGGAAAAGCACAGATCCCCACTGCTGTTGTGCCTGTAGATAGGGTGCCAAGGCACCGTGAAGAGCAGCAAGAGCTTTCAAGGATGGGCCCTTCCTTGTGGGAGAATGAGCCGGACGTTTGCCTTTTCGGCAAGAGGCTCTGCCGCGGCCGAGCGCCATGAGATGTTGCGTCTCTGGGAAAGCACAGATCCCCACTGCTCTTCTGCCTGTAGATAGGGCGCCAAGGCACCGTGAAGAGCAGCAAGAGCTTTCAGGGCTGGGCCCTTCCTTGTGGGAGTATGATGCGGACGTTTTCCTTTTCGGCAAGAGGCGCTGCCGCGGCCGAGCGCCATGAGATGTTGCGTCTCTGGGAAAGCACAGATCCCCACTGCTGTTGTGCCTGTAGATAGGGCGCCAAGGCACCGTGAAGAGCAGCAACAGCTTTCAGGGCTGGGTCCTTCCTTGTGGGAGAAGGAGCCGGACGTTTGCCTTTTCGGCAAGAGGCGCTGCCGCGGCCGAGCGCCATGAGATGTTGCGTCTCTGGGAAAGCACAGATCCCCACTGCTCTTCTGCCTGTAGATAGGGCGCCAAGGCACCGTGAAGAGCAGCAACAGCTTTGAGGGCTGAGCCCTTCCTTGTGGGAGAAGGAGCCGGACGTTTGCCTTTTCGGCAAGAGGCGCTGCCGCGGCCGAGCGCCATGAGATGTTGCGTCTCTGGGAAAGCACAGATCCCCACTGCTGTTGTGCCTGTAGATAGGGCGCCAAGGCACCGTGAAGAGCAGCAACAGCTTTCAAGGATGGGCCCTTCCTTGTGGGAGAAGGAGCCGGACGTTTGCCTTTTCGGCAAGAGGCGCTGCCGCGGCCGAGCGCCATGAGATCTTGCTTCTCTGGGAAAGCACAGATCCCCACTGCTGTTGTGCCTGTAGATAGGGCGCCAAGGCACCGTGAAGGGCAGCAAGAGCTTTCAAGGATGGGCCCTTCCTTGTGGGAGAAGGAGCCGGACGTTTGCCTTTTAGGCAAGAGGCGCTGCCGCGGCCGAGCGCCATGAGATCTTGCTTCTCTGGGAAAGCACAGATCCCCACTGCTGTTGTGCCTGTAGATAGGGTGCCAAGGCACCGTGAAGAGCAGCAAGAGCTTTCAAGGATGGGCCCTTCCTTGTGGGAGAAGGAGCCGGACGTTTGCCTTTTCGGCAAGAGGCTCTGCCGCGGCCGAGCGCCATGAGATGTTGCGTCTCTGGGAAAGCACAGATCCCCACTGCTCTTCTGCCTGTAGATAGGGCGCCAAGGCACCGTGAAGAGCAGCAACAGCTTTCAGGGCTGGGTCCTTCCTTGTGGGAGAAGGAGCCGGACGTTTGCCTTTTCGGCAAGAGGCGCTGCCGCGGCCGAGCGCCATGAGATCTTGCGTCTCTGGGAAAGCACAGATACCCACTGCTCTTCTGCCTGTAGATAGGGCACCAAGGCACCGTGAAGAGCAGCATGAGCTTTCAGGGCTGGGCCCTTCCTTGTGGGAGCAGGAGCCGGACGTTTGCCTTTTCGGCAAGAGGCGCTGCCGCGGCCGAGCGCCATGAGATGTTGCGTCTGTGGGAAAGCACAGATCCCCACTGCTCTTCTGCCTGTAGATAGGGCGCCAAGGCACCGTGAAGAGCAGCAACAGCTTTCAGGGCTGGGCCCTTCCTTGTGGGAGAAGGAGCCGGACGTTTGCCTTTTCGGCAAGAGGCGCTGCCGCGGCCGAGCGCCATGAGATCTTGCGTCTCTGGGAAAGCACAGATCCCCAGGGCTGTTGTGCCTGTAGATAGGGCACCAAGGCACCGTGAAGGGCAGCAACAGCTTTCAGGGCCGGGCCCTTCCTTGTGGGAGAAGGAGCTGGACGTTTGCCTTTTCGGCAAGAGGCGCTGCCGCGGCCGAGCGCCATGAGATCTTGCGTCTCTGGAAAAGCACAGATCCCCAGGGCTGTTGTGCCTGTAGATAGGGCGCCAAGGCACCGTGAAGAGCAGCAACAGCTTACAGGGCTGGGCCCTTCCTTGTGGGAGAAGGAGCCGGACGTTTGCCTTTTCGGCAAGAGGCTCTGCCGCGGCCGAGCGCCATGAGATATTGCGTCTCTGGGAAAGCACAGATCCCCAGTGCTGTTGTGCCTGTAGATAGGGCGCCAAGGCACCGTGATGAGCAGCAAGAGCTTTGAGGGCTGGGCCCTTCCTTGTGGGAGAAGGAGCCGGACGTTTGCCTTTTCGGCAAGAGGCTCTGCCGCGGGCTGAGCACCATGAAATCTTGCGTCTCTGGGAAAGGACAGATCCCCACTGCTGTTGTGCCTGTAGATAGGGCGCCAAGGCACCGTGAAGAGCAGCAAGAGCTTACAGGGCTGGGCCCTTCCTTGTGGGAGAATGATGCGGACGTTTGCCTTTTCGGCAAGAGGCGCTGCCGCGGCCGAGCGCCATGAGATCTTGCGTCTCTGGGAAAGCACAGATCCCCACTGCTCTTCTGCCTGTAGATAGGGCACCAAGGCACCGTGAAGAGCAGCATGAGCTTTCAGGGCTGGGCCCTTCCTTGTGGGAGAAGGAGCCGGACGTTTGCCTGTTCGGCAAGAGGCTCTGCCGCGGCCGAGCGCCATGAGATGTTGCGTCTCTGGGAATTCACAGATCCCCAGTGCTGTTGTGCCTGTAGATAGGGCGCCAAGGCACCGTGAAGAGCAGCAAGAGCTTTGACGGCTGAGCCCTTCCTTGTGGGAGAAGGAGCCGGACGTTTTCCTTTTCGGCAAGAGGCTCTGCTGCGGCCGAGCGCCATGAGATGTTGCGTCTCTGGGAAAGCACAGATCCCCACTGCTCTTCTGCCTGTAGATAGGGCGCCAAGGCGCCGTGAAGGGCAGCAACAGCTTTCAGGGCTGGGCCCTTCCTTGTGGGAGAAGGAGCCGGACGTTTGCCTTTTCGGCAAGAGGCTCAGCCGCGGCCGAGCGCCATGAGATGTTGCGTCTCTGGGAAAGCACAGATCCCCACTGCTGTTGTGCCTGTAGATAGGGCGCCAAGGCACCGTGAAGAGCAGCAAGAGCTTACAGGGCTGGGCCCTTCCTTGTGGGAGAAGGAGCCGGACGTTTGCCTTTTCGGCAAGAGGCTCTGCCGCGGCCGAGCGCCATGAGATGTTGCGTCTCTGGGAAAGCACAGATCCCCAGTGCTGTTGTGCCTGTACATAGGGCGCCAAGGCACCGTGAAGAGCAGCAAGAGCTTTCAGGGCTGGGCCCTTCCTTGTGGGAGAAGGAGCCGGACGTTTGCCTTTTCGGCAAGAGGCGCTGCCGCGGCCGAGCGCCATGAGATGTTGCGTCTCTGGGAAAGCACAGATCCCCACTGCTGTTGTGCCTGTAGATAGGGCGCCAAGGCACCGTGAAGAGCAGCAACAGCTTTCAAGGATGGGCCCTTCCTTGTGGGAGAATGATGCGGACGTTTTGCCTTTTCGGCAAGAGGCGCTGCCGCGGCCGAGCGCCATGAGATCTTGCTTCTCTGGGAAATCAAAGACCCCACTGCTGTTGTGCCTGTAGATAGGGCGCCAAGGCACCGTGAAGGGCAGCAACAGATTTCAGGGCTGGGCCCTTCCTTGTGGGAGAAGGAGCCGGACGTTTGCCTTTTCGGCAAGAGGCTCTGCCGCGGCCGAGCGCCATGAGATGTTGCGTCTCTGGAAAGCACAGATCCCCAGGGCTGTTGTGCCTGCAGATAGGGCGCCAAGGCACCGTGAAGAGCAGCAACAGCTTTCAGGGCTGGGCCCTTCCTTGTGGGAGAAGGAGCCGGACGTTTGCCTTTTCGGCAAGAGGCTCTGACGCGGCCGAGCGCCATGAGATGTTGCGTCTCTGGGAAAGCACAGATCCCCACTGCTATTGTGCCTGTACATAGGGCGCCAAGGCACCGTGAAGAGCAGCAAGAGCTTTCAAGATGGGCCCTTCCTTGTGGGAGAAGGAGCCGGACGTTTGCCTTTTCGGCAAGAGGCGCTGCCGCGGCCGAGCGCCATGAGATCTTGCTTCTCTGGAAAAGCACAGATCCCCACTGCTGTTGTGCCTGTAGATAGGGTGCCAAGGCACCGTGAAGAGCAGCAAGAGCTTTCAAGGATGGGCCCTTCCTTGTGGGAGAATGAGCCGGACGTTTGCCTTTTCGGCAAGAGGCTCTGCCGCGGCCGAGCGCCATGAGATGTTGCGTCTCTGGGAAAGCACAGATCCCCACTGCTCTTCTGCCTGTAGATAGGGCGCCAAGGCACCGTGAAGAGCAGCAAGAGCTTTCAGGGCTGGGCCCTTCCTTGTGGGAGTATGATGCGGACGTTTTCCTTTTCGGCAAGAGGCGCTGCCGCGGCCGAGCGCCATGAGATGTTGCGTCTCTGGGAAAGCACAGATCCCCACTGCTGTTGTGCCTGTAGATAGGGCGCCAAGGCACCGTGAGAGCAGCAACAGCTTTCAGGGCTGGGTCCTTCCTTGTGGGAGAAGGAGCCGGACGTTTGCCTTTTCGGCAAGAGGCGCTGCCGCGGCCGAGCGCCATGAGATGTTGCGTCTCTGGGAAAGCACAGATCCCCACTGCTGTTGTGCCTGTAGATAGGGCGCCAAGGCACCGTGAAGAGCAGCAACAGCTTTGAGGGCTGAGCCCTTCCTTGTGGGAGAAGGAGCCGGACGTTTTCCTTTTCGGCAAGAGGCTCTGCTGCGGCCGAGCGCCATGAGATGTTGCGTCTCTGGGAAAGCACAGATCCCCACTGCTGTTGTGCCTGTAGATAGGGCGCCAAGGCACCGTGAAGGGCAGCAACAGCTTTCAGGGCTGGGCCCTTCCTTGTGGGAGAAGGAGCCGGACGTTTGCCTTTTCGGCAAGAGGCTCTGCTGCGGCCGAGCGCCATGAGATCTTGCGTCTCTGGGAAAGCACAGATCCCCAGGGCTGTTGTGCCTGTAGATAGGGCGCCAAGGCA